>NW_027144538.1:0-36118 GCF_026170545.1 Melanerpes formicivorus | reverse complement strand
TCTTTCCCTTTAGGTTTTACCCCAACAATGTTTTCATTAGTTTCGCTCACTCTCGAAATCAAGCATTTTACAGCAGGTTGGAGCAGCCTGTATCTCAGCACAGGAATAAGGTAGGGAAGAATTCTAAGGATCATTTTGACTGCCTCCAGAAGTTAGATCAGATGGCAAATTGGATTTGGTGCTAGGTCTTTCCCTTTAGGTTTTACCCCAACAATGTTTTCATTAGTTTCGCTCACTCTCGAAATCAAGCATTTTACAGGCAGGTTGGAGCAGCCTGTATCTCAGCACAGGAATAAGGTAGGGAAGAATTCAAAGACTCATTTTGACTGCCTCCAGAAGTTAGATCAGATGGCAAATTGGATTTGGTGCTAGGTCTTTCCCTTTAGGTTTTACCCCAACAATGTTTTCATTAGTTTCGCTCACTCTCGAAATCAAGCATTTTACAGCAGGTTGGAGCAGCCTGTATCTCAGCACAGGAATAAGGTAGGGAAGAATTCTAAGGATCATTTTGACTGCCTCCAGAAGTTAGATCAGATGGCAAATTGGATTTGGTGCTAGGTCTTTCCCTTTAGGTTTTACCCCAACAATGTTTTCATTAGTTTCGCTCACTCTCGAAATCAAGCATTTTACAGCAGGTTGGAGCAGCCTGTATCTCAGCACAGGAATAAGGTAGGGAAGAATTCTAAGGATCATTTTGACTGCCTCCAGAAGTTAGATCAGATGGCAAATTGGATTTGGTGCTAGGTCTTTCCCTTTAGGTTTTACCCCAACAATGTTTTCATTAGTTTCGCTCACTCTCGAAATCAAGCATTTTACAGCAGGTTGGAGCAGCCTGTATCTCAGCACAGGAATAAGGTAGGGAAGAATTCTAAGGATCATTTTGACTGCCTCCAGAAGTTAGATCAGATGGCAAATTGGATTTGGTGCTAGGTCTTTCCCTTTAGGTTTTACCCCAACAATGTTTTCATTAGTTTCGCTCACTCTCGAAATCAAGCATTTTACAGCAGGTTGGAGCAGCCTGTATCTCAGCACAGGAATAAGGTAGGGAAGAATTCTAAGGATCATTTTGACTGCCTCCAGAAGTTAGATCAGATGGCAAATTGGATTTGGTGCTAGGTCTTTCCCTTTAGGTTTTACCCCAACAATGTTTTCATTAGTTTCGCTCACTCTCGAAATCAAGCATTTTACAGCAGGTTGGAGCAGCCTGTATCTCAGCACAGGAATAAGGTAGGGAAGAATTCTAAGGATCATTTTGACTGCCTCCAGAAGTTAGATCAGATGGCAAATTGGATTTGGTGCTAGGTCTTTCCCTTTAGGTTTTACCCCAACAATGTTTTCATTAGTTTCGCTCACTCTCGAAATCAAGCATTTTACAGCAGGTTGGAGCAGCCTGTATCTCAGCACAGGAATAAGGTAGGGAAGAATTCTAAGGATCATTTTGACTGCCTCCAGAAGTTAGATCAGATGGCAAATTGGATTTGGTGCTAGGTCTTTCCCTTTAGGTTTTACCCCAACAATGTTTTCATTAGTTTCGCTCACTCTCGAAATCAAGCATTTTACAGCAGGTTGGAGCAGCCTGTATCTCAGCACAGGAATAAGGTAGGGAAGAATTCTAAGGATCATTTTGACTGCCTCCAGAAGTTAGATCAGATGGCAAATTGGATTTGGTGCTAGGTCTTTCCCTTTAGGTTTTACCCCAACAATGTTTTCATTAGTTTCGCTCACTCTCGAAATCAAGCATTTTACAGCAGGTTGGAGCAGCCTGTATCTCAGCACAGGAATAAGGTAGGGAAGAATTCTAAGGATCATTTTGACTGCCTCCAGAAGTTAGATCAGATGGCAAATTGGATTTGGTGCTAGGTCTTTCCCTTTAGGTTTTACCCCAACAATGTTTTCATTAGTTTCGCTCACTCTCGAAATCAAGCATTTTACAGCAGGTTGGAGCAGCCTGTATCTCAGCACAGGAATAAGGTAGGGAAGAATTCTAAGGATCATTTTGACTGCCTCCAGAAGTTAGATCAGATGGCAAATTGGATTTGGTGCTAGGTCTTTCCCTTTAGGTTTTACCCCAACAATGTTTTCATTAGTTTCGCTCACTCTCGAAATCAAGCATTTTACAGCAGGTTGGAGCAGCCTGTATCTCAGCACAGGAATAAGGTAGGGAAGAATTCAAAGGACTCATTTTGACTGCCTCCAGAAGTTAGATCAGATGGCAAATTGGATTTGGTGCTAGGTCTTTCCCTTTAGGTTTTACCCCAACAATGTTTTCATTAGTTTCGCTCACTCTCGAAATCAAGCATTTTACAGCAGGTTGGAGCAGCCTGTATCTCAGCACAGGAATAAGGTAGGGAAGAATTCTAAGGATCATTTTGACTGCCTCCAGAAGTTAGATCAGATGGCAAATTGGATTTGGTGCTAGGTCTTTCCCTTTAGGTTTTACCCCAACAATGTTTTCATTAGTTTCGCTCACTCTCGAAATCAAGCATTTTACAGCAGGTTGGAGCAGCCTGTATCTCAGCACAGGAATAAGGTAGGGAAGAATTCTAAGGATCATTTTGACTGCCTCCAGAAGTTAGATCAGATGGCAAATTGGATTTGGTGCTAGGTCTTTCCCTTTAGGTTTTACCCCAACAATGTTTTCATTAGTTTCGCTCACTCTCGAAATCAAGCATTTTACAGCAGGTTGGAGCAGCCTGTATCTCAGCACAGGAATAAGGTAGGGAAGAATTCTAAGGATCATTTTGACTGCCTCCAGAAGTTAGATCAGATGGCAAATTGGATTTGGTGCTAGGTCTTTCCCTTTAGGTTTTACCCCAACAATGTTTTCATTAGTTTCGCTCACTCTCGAAATCAAGCATTTTACAGCAGGTTGGAGCAGCCTGTATCTCAGCACAGGAATAAGGTAGGGAAGAATTCTAAGGATCATTTTGACTGCCTCCAGAAGTTAGATCAGATGGCAAATTGGATTTGGTGCTAGGTCTTTCCCTTTAGGTTTTACCCCAACAATGTTTTCATTAGTTTCGCTCACTCTCGAAATCAAGCATTTTACAGCAGGTTGGAGCAGCCTGTATCTCAGCACAGGAATAAGGTAGGGAAGAATTCTAAGGATCATTTTGACTGCCTCCAGAAGTTAGATCAGATGGCAAATTGGATTTGGTGCTAGGTCTTTCCCTTTAGGTTTTACCCCAACAATGTTTTCATTAGTTTCGCTCACTCTCGAAATCAAGCATTTTACAGCAGGTTGGAGCAGCCTGTATCTCAGCACAGGAATAAGGTAGGGAAGAATTCTAAGGATCATTTTGACTGCCTCCAGAAGTTAGATCAGATGGCAAATTGGATTTGGTGCTAGGTCTTTCCCTTTAGGTTTTACCCCAACAATGTTTTCATTAGTTTCGCTCACTCTCGAAATCAAGCATTTTACAGCAGGTTGGAGCAGCCTGTATCTCAGCACAGGAATAAGGTAGGGAAGAATTCTAAGGATCATTTTGACTGCCTCCAGAAGTTAGATCAGATGGCAAATTGGATTTGGTGCTAGGTCTTTCCCTTTAGGTTTTACCCCAACAATGTTTTCATTAGTTTCGCTCACTCTCGAAATCAAGCATTTTACAGCAGGTTGGAGCAGCCTGTATCTCAGCACAGGAATAAGGTAGGGAAGAATTCTAAGGATCATTTTGACTGCCTCCAGAAGTTAGATCAGATGGCAAATTGGATTTGGTGCTAGGTCTTTCCCTTTAGGTTTTACCCCAACAATGTTTTCATTAGTTTCGCTCACTCTCGAAATCAAGCATTTTACAGCAGGTTGGAGCAGCCTGTATCTCAGCACAGGAATAAGGTAGGGAAGAATTCTAAGGATCATTTTGACTGCCTCCAGAAGTTAGATCAGATGGCAAATTGGATTTGGTGCTAGGTCTTTCCCTTTAGGTTTTACCCCAACAATGTTTTCATTAGTTTCGCTCACTCTCGAAATCAAGCATTTTACAGCAGGTTGGAGCAGCCTGTATCTCAGCACAGGAATAAGGTAGGGAAGAATTCTAAGGATCATTTTGACTGCCTCCAGAAGTTAGATCAGATGGCAAATTGGATTTGGTGCTAGGTCTTTCCCTTTAGGTTTTACCCCAACAATGTTTTCATTAGTTTCGCTCACTCTCGAAATCAAGCATTTTACAGCAGGTTGGAGCAGCCTGTATCTCAGCACAGGAATAAGGTAGGGAAGAATTCTAAGGATCATTTTGACTGCCTCCAGAAGTTAGATCAGATGGCAAATTGGATTTGGTGCTAGGTCTTTCCCTTTAGGTTTTACCCCAACAATGTTTTCATTAGTTTCGCTCACTCTCGAAATCAAGCATTTTACAGCAGGTTGGAGCAGCCTGTATCTCAGCACAGGAATAAGGTAGGGAAGAATTCTAAGGATCATTTTGACTGCCTCCAGAAGTTAGATCAGATGGCAAATTGGATTTGGTGCTAGGTCTTTCCCTTTAGGTTTTACCCCAACAATGTTTTCATTAGTTTCGCTCACTCTCGAAATCAAGCATTTTACAGCAGGTTGGAGCAGCCTGTATCTCAGCACAGGAATAAGGTAGGGAAGAATTCTAAGGATCATTTTGACTGCCTCCAGAAGTTAGATCAGATGGCAAATTGGATTTGGTGCTAGGTCTTTCCCTTTAGGTTTTACCCCAACGATGTTTTTCATTAGTTTCGCTCACTCTCGAAATCAAGCATTTTACAGCAGGTTGGAGCAGCCTGTATCTCAGCACAGGAATAAGGTAGGGAAGAATTCTAAGGATCATTTTGACTGCCTCCAGAAGTTAGATCAGATGGCAAATTGGATTTGGTGCTAGGTCTTTCCCTTTAGGTTTTACCCCAACAATGTTTTCATTAGTTTCGCTCACTCTCGAAATCAAGCATTTTACAGCAGGTTGGAGCAGCCTGTATCTCAGCACAGGAATAAGGTAGGGAAGAATTCTAAGGATCATTTTGACTGCCTCCAGAAGTTAGATCAGATGGCAAATTGGATTTGGTGCTAGGTCTTTCCCTTTAGGTTTTACCCCAACAATGTTTTCATTAGTTTCGCTCACTCTCGAAATCAAGCATTTTACAGCAGGTTGGAGCAGCCTGTATCTCAGCACAGGAATAAGGTAGGGAAGAATTCAAATACGTCATTTTGACTGCCTCCAGAAGTTAGATCAGATGGCAAATTGGATTTGGTGCTAGGTCTTTCCCTTTAGGTTTTACCCCAACAATGTTTTCATTAGTTTCGCTCACTCTCGAAATCAAGCATTTTACAGCAGGTTGGAGCAGCCTGTATCTCAGCACAGGAATAAGGTAGGGAAGAATTCTAAGGATCATTTTGACTGCCTCCAGAAGTTAGATCAGATGGCAAATTGGATTTGGTGCTAGGTCTTTCCCTTTAGGTTTTACCCCAACAATGTTTTCATTAGTTTCGCTCACTCTCGCAATCAAGCATTTTACAGCAGGTTGGAGCAGCCTGTATCTCAGCACAGGAATAAGGTAGGGAAGAATTCTAAGGATCATTTTGACTGCCTCCAGAAGTTAGATCAGATGGCAAATTGGATTTGGTGCTAGGTCTTTCCCTTTAGGTTTTACCCCAACAATGTTTTCATTAGTTTCGCTCACTCTCGAAATCAAGCATTTTACAGCAGGTTGGAGCAGCCTGTATCTCAGCACAGGAATAAGGTAGGGAAGAATTCTAAGGATCATTTTGACTGCCTCCAGAAGTTAGATCAGATGGCAAATTGGATTTGGTGCTAGGTCTTTCCCTTTAGGTTTTACCCCAACAATGTTTTCATTAGTTTCGCTCACTCTCGAAATCAAGCATTTTACAGCAGGTTGGAGCAGCCTGTATCTCAGCACAGGAATAAGGTAGGGAAGAATTCAAATACTCATTTTGACTGCCTCCAGAAGTTAGATCAGATGGCAAATTGGATTTGGTGCTAGGTCTTTCCCTTTAGGTTTTACCCCAACAATGTTTTCATTAGTTTCGCTCACTCTCGAAATCAAGCATTTTACAGCAGGTTGGAGCAGCCTGTATCTCAGCACAGGGAATAAGGTAGGGAAGAATTCTAAGGATCATTTTGACTGCCTCCAGAAGTTAGATCAGATGGCAAATTGGATTTGGTGCTAGGTCTTTCCCTTTAGGTTTTACCCCAACAATGTTTTCATTAGTTTCGCTCACTCTCGAAATCAAGCATTTTACAGCAGGTTGGAGCAGCCTGTATCTCAGCACAGGAATAAGGTAGGGAAGAATTCTAAGGATCATTTTGACTGCCTCCAGAAGTTAGATCAGATGGCAAATTGGATTTGGTGCTAGGTCTTTCCCTTTAGGTTTTACCCCAACAATGTTTTCATTAGTTTCGCTCACTCTCGAAATCAAGCATTTTACAGCAGGTTGGAGCAGCCTGTATCTCAGCACAGGAATAAGGTAGGGAAGAATTCTAAGGATCATTTTGACTGCCTCCAGAAGTTAGATCAGATGGCAAATTGGATTTGGTGCTAGGTCTTTCCCTTTAGGTTTTACCCCAACAATGTTTTCATTAGTTTCGCTCACTCTCGAAATCAAGCATTTTACAGCAGGTTGGAGCAGCCTGTATCTCAGCACAGGAATAAGGTAGGGAAGAATTCTAAGGATCATTTTGACTGCCTCCAGAAGTTAGATCAGATGGCAAATTGGATTTGGTGCTAGGTCTTTCCCTTTAGGTTTTACCCCAACAATGTTTTCATTAGTTTCGCTCACTCTCGAAATCAAGCATTTTACAGCAGGTTGGAGCAGCCTGTATCTCAGCACAGGAATAAGGTAGGGAAGAATTCTAAGGATCATTTTGACTGCCTCCAGAAGTTAGATCAGATGGCAAATTGGATTTGGTGCTAGGTCTTTCCCTTTAGGTTTTACCCCAACAATGTTTTCATTAGTTTCGCTCACTCTCGAAATCAAGCATTTTACAGCAGGTTGGAGCAGCCTGTATCTCAGCACAGGAATAAGGTAGGGAAGAATTCTAAGGATCATTTTGACTGCCTCCAGAAGTTAGATCAGATGGCAAATTGGATTTGGTGCTAGGTCTTTCCCTTTAGGTTTTACCCCAACAATGTTTTCATTAGTTTCGCTCACTCTCGAAATCAAGCATTTTACAGCAGGTTGGAGCAGCCTGTATCTCAGCACAGGAATAAGGTAGGGAAGAATTCTAAGGATCATTTTGACTGCCTCCAGAAGTTAGATCAGATGGCAAATTGGATTTGGTGCTAGGTCTTTCCCTTTAGGTTTTACCCCAACAATGTTTTCATTAGTTTCGCTCACTCTCGAAATCAAGCATTTTACAGCAGGTTGGAGCAGCCTGTATCTCAGCACAGGAATAAGGTAGGGAAGAATTCTAAGGATCATTTTGACTGCCTCCAGAAGTTAGATCAGATGGCAAATTGGATTTGGTGCTAGGTCTTTCCCTTTAGGTTTTACCCCAACGATGTTTTCATTAGTTTCGCTCACTCTCGAAATCAAGCATTTTACAGCAGGTTGGAGCAGCCTGTATCTCAGCACAGGAATAAGGTAGGGAAGAATTCTAAGGATCATTTTGACTGCCTCCAGAAGTTAGATCAGATGGCAAATTGGATTTGGTGCTAGGTCTTTCCCTTTAGGTTTTACCCCAACAATGTTTTCATTAGTTTCGCTCACTCTCGAAATCAAGCATTTTACAGCAGGTTGGAGCAGCCTGTATCTCAGCACAGGAATAAGGTAGGGAAGAATTCTAAGGATCATTTTGACTGCCTCCAGAAGTTAGATCAGATGGCAAATTGGATTTGGTGCTAGGTCTTTCCCTTTAGGTTTTACCCCAACAATGTTTTCATTAGTTTCGCTCACTCTCGAAATCAAGCATTTTACAGCAGGTTGGAGCAGCCTGTATCTCAGCACAGGAATAAGGTAGGGAAGAATTCTAAGGATCATTTTGACTGCCTCCAGAAGTTAGATCAGATGGCAAATTGGATTTGGTGCTAGGTCTTTCCCTTTAGCTTTTACCCCAACAATGTTTTCATTAGTTTCGCTCACTCTCGAAATCAAGCATTTTACAGCAGGTTGGAGCAGCCTGTATCTCAGCACAGGAATAAGGTAGGGAAGAATTCTAAGGCTCATTTTGACTGCCTCCAGAAGTTAGATCAGATGGCAAATTGGATTTGGTGCTAGGTCTTTCCCTTTAGGTTTTACCCCAACAATGTTTTCATTAGTTTCGCTCACTCTCGAAATCAAGCATTTTACAGCAGGTTGGAGCAGCCTGTATCTCAGCACAGGAATAAGGTAGGGAAGAATTCTAAGGATCATTTTGACTGCCTCCAGAAGTTAGATCAGATGGCAAATTGGATTTGGTGCTAGGTCTTTCCCTTTAGGTTTTACCCCAACAATGTTTTCATTAGTTTCGCTCACTCTCGAAATCAAGCATTTTACAGCAGGTTGGAGCAGCCTGTATCTCAGCACAGGAATAAGGTAGGGAAGAATTCTAAGGATCATTTTGACTGCCTCCAGAAGTTAGATCAGATGGCAAATTGGATTTGGTGCTAGGTCTTTCCCTTTAGGTTTTACCCCAACAATGTTTTCATTAGTTTCGCTCACTCTCGAAATCAAGCATTTTACAGCAGGTTGGAGCAGCCTGTATCTCAGCACAGGAATAAGGTAGGGAAGAATTCTAAGGATCATTTTGACTGCCTCCAGAAGTTAGATCAGATGGCAAATTGGATTTGGTGCTAGGTCTTTCCCTTTAGGTTTTACCCCAACAATGTTTTCATTAGTTTCGCTCACTCTCGAAATCAAGCATTTTACAGCAGGTTGGAGCAGCCCTGTATCTCAGCACAGGAATAAGGTAGGGAAGAATTCTAAGGATCATTTTGACTGCCTCCAGAAGTTAGATCAGATGGCAAATTGGATTTGGTGCTAGGTCTTTCCCTTTAGGTTTTACCCCAACAATGTTTTCATTAGTTTCGCTCACTCTCGAAATCAAGCATTTTACAGCAGGTTGGAGCAGCCTGTATCTCAGCACAGGAATAAGGTAGGGAAGAATTCTAAGGATCATTTTGACTGCCTCCAGAAGTTAGATCAGATGGCAAATTGGATTTGGTGCTAGGTCTTTCCCTTTAGGTTTTACCCCAACAATGTTTTCATTAGTTTCGCTCACTCTCGAAATCAAGCATTTTACAGCAGGTTGGAGCAGCCTGTATCTCAGCACAGGAATAAGGTAGGGAAGAATTCTAAGGATCATTTTGACTGCCTCCAGAAGTTAGATCAGATGGCAAATTGGATTTGGTGCTAGGTCTTTCCCTTTAGCTTTTACCCCAACAATGTTTTCATTAGTTTCGCTCACTCTCGAAATCAAGCATTTTACAGCAGGTTGGAGCAGCCTGTATCTCAGCACAGGAATAAGGTAGGGAAGAATTCTAAGGATCATTTTGACTGCCTCCAGAAGTTAGATCAGATGGCAAATTGGATTTGGTGCTAGGTCTTTCCCTTTAGGTTTTACCCCAACAATGTTTTCATTAGTTTCGCTCACTCTCGAAATCAAGCATTTTACAGCAGGTTGGAGCAGCCTGTATCTCAGCACAGGAATAAGGTAGGGAAGAATTCTAAGGATCATTTTGACTGCCTCCAGAAGTTAGATCAGATGGCAAATTGGATTTGGTGCTAGGTCTTTCCCTTTAGGTTTTACCCCAACAATGTTTTCATTAGTTTCGCTCACTCTCGAAATCAAGCATTTTACAGCAGGTTGGAGCAGCCTGTATCTCAGCACAGGAATAAGGTAGGGAAGAATTCTAAGGATCATTTTGACTGCCTCCAGAAGTTAGATCAGATGGCAAATTGGATTTGGTGCTAGGTCTTTCCCTTTAGGTTTTACCCCAACAATGTTTTCATTAGTTTCGCTCACTCTCGAAATCAAGCATTTTACAGCAGGTTGGAGCAGCCTGTATCTCAGCACAGGAATAAGGTAGGGAAGAATTCTAAGGATCATTTTGACTGCCTCCAGAAGTTAGATCAGATGGCAAATTGGATTTGGTGCTAGGTCTTTCCCTTTAGCTTTTACCCCAACAATGTTTTCATTAGTTTCGCTCACTCTCGAAATCAAGCATTTTACAGCAGGTTGGAGCAGCCTGTATCTCAGCACAGGAATAAGGTAGGGAAGAATTCTAAGGATCATTTTGACTGCCTCCAGAAGTTAGATCAGATGGCAAATTGGATTTGGTGCTAGGTCTTTCCCTTTAGGTTTTACCCCAACAATGTTTTCATTAGTTTCGCTCACTCTCGAAATCAAGCATTTTACAGCAGGTTGGAGCAGCCTGTATCTCAGCACAGGAATAAGGTAGGGAAGAATTCTAAGGATCATTTTGACTGCCTCCAGAAGTTAGATCAGATGGCAAATTGGATTTGGTGCTAGGTCTTTCCCTTTAGGTTTTACCCCAACAATGTTTTCATTAGTTTCGCTCACTCTCGAAATCAAGCATTTTACAGCAGGTTGGAGCAGCCTGTATCTCAGCACAGGAATAAGGTAGGGAAGAATTCTAAGGATCATTTTGACTGCCTCCAGAAGTTAGATCAGATGGCAAATTGGATTTGGTGCTAGGTCTTTCCCTTTAGGTTTTACCCCAACAATGTTTTCATTAGTTTCGCTCACTCTCGAAATCAAGCATTTTACAGCAGGTTGGAGCAGCCTGTATCTCAGCACAGGAATAAGGTAGGGAAGAATTCTAAGGATCATTTTGACTGCCTCCAGAAGTTAGATCAGATGGCAAATTGGATTTGGTGCTAGGTCTTTCCCTTTAGGTTTTACCCCAACAATGTTTTCATTAGTTTCGCTCACTCTCGAAATCAAGCATTTTACAGCAGGTTGGAGCAGCCTGTATCTCAGCACAGGAATAAGGTAGGGAAGAATTCAAATACTCATTTTGACTGCCTCCAGAAGTTAGATCAGATGGCCAATGGAATTTGGTGCTAGGCCTTTCCCTTTAGGTTTTACCCCAACAATGTTTTCATTAGTTTCGCTCACTCTCGAAATCAAGCATTTTACAGCAGGTTGGAGCAGCCTGTATCTCAGCACAGGAATAAGGTAGGGAAGAATTCTAAGGATCATTTTGACTGCCTCCAGAAGTTAGATCAGATGGCAAATTGGATTTGGTGCTAGGTCTTTCCCTTTAGGTTTTACCCCAACAATGTTTTCATTAGTTTCGCTCACTCTCGAAATCAAGCATTTTACAGCAGGTTGGAGCAGCCTGTATCTCAGCACAGGAATAAGGTAGGGAAGAATTCTAAGGATCATTTTGACTGCCTCCAGAAGTTAGATCAGATGGCAAATTGGATTTGGTGCTAGGTCTTTCCCTTTAGGTTTTACCCCAACAATGTTTTCATCAGTTTCGCTCACTCTCGAAATCAAGCATTTTACAGCAGGTTGGAGCAGCCTGTATCTCAGCACAGGAATAAGGTAGGGAAGAATTCTAAGGATCATTTTGGACTGCCTCCAGAAGTTAGATCAGATGGCAAATTGGATTTGGTGCTAGGTCTTTCCCTTTAGGTTTTACCCCAACAATGTTTTCCATTAGTTTCGCTCACTCTCGAAATCAAGCATTTTACAGCAGGTTGGAGCAGCCTGTATCTCAGCACAGGAATAAGGTAGGGAAGAATTCTAAGGATCATTTTGACTGCCTCCAGAAGTTAGATCAGATGGCAAATTGGATTTGGTGCTAGGTCTTTCCCTTTAGGTTTTACCCCAACAATGTTTTCATTAGTTTCGCTCACTCTCGAAATCAAGCATTTTACAGCAGGTTGGAGCAGCCTGTATCTCAGCACAGGAATAAGGTAGGGAAGAATTCTAAGGATCATTTTGACTGCCTCCAGAAGTTAGATCAGATGGCAAATTGGATTTGGTGCTAGGTCTTTCCCTTTAGGTTTTACCCCAACAATGTTTTCATTAGTTTCGCTCACTCTCGAAATCAAGCATTTTACAGCAGGTTGGAGCAGCCTGTATCTCAGCACAGGAATAAGGTAGGGAAGAATTCTAAGGATCATTTTGACTGCCTCCAGAAGTTAGATCAGATGGCAAATTGGATTTGGTGCTAGGTCTTTCCCTTTAGGTTTTACCCCAACAATGTTTTCATTAGTTTCGCTCACTCTCGAAATCAAGCATTTTACAGCAGGTTGGAGCAGCCTGTATCTCAGCACAGGAATAAGGTAGGGAAGAATTCTAAGGATCATTTTGACTGCCTCCAGAAGTTAGATCAGATGGCAAATTGGATTTGGTGCTAGGTCTTTCCCTTTAGGTTTTACCCCAACAATGCTTTCATTAGTTTCGCTCACTCTCGAAATCAAGCATTTTACAGCAGGTTGGAGCAGCCTGTATCTCAGCACAGGAATAAGGTAGGGAAGAATTCTAAGGATCATTTTGACTGCCTCCAGAAGTTAGATCAGATGGCAAATTGGATTTGGTGCTAGGTCTTTCCCTTTAGGTTTTACCCCAACAATGTTTTCATTAGTTTCGCTCACTCTCGAAATCAAGCATTTTACAGCAGGTTGGAGCAGCCTGTATCTCAGCACAGGAATAAGGTAGGGAAGAATTCAAATACTCATTTTGACTGCCTCCAGAAGTTAGATCAGATGGCAAATTGGATTTGGTGCTAGGTCTTTCCCTTTAGGTTTTACCCCAACAATGTTTTCATTAGTTTCGCTCACTCTCGAAATCAAGCATTTTATAGCAGGTTGGAGCAGCCTGTATCTCAGCACAGGAATAAGGTAGGGAAGAATTCTAAGGATCATTTTGACTGCCTCCAGAAGTTAGATCAGATGGCAAATTGGATTTGGTGCTAGGTCTTTCCCTTTAGGTTTTACCCCAACAATGTTTTCATTAGTTTCGCTCACTCTCGAAATCAAGCATTTTACAGCAGGTTGGAGCAGCCTGTATCTCAGCACAGGAATAAGGTAGGGAAGAATTCTAAGGATCATTTTGACTGCCTCCAGAAGTTAGATCAGATGGCAAATTGGATTTGGTGCTAGGTCTTTCCCTTTAGGTTTTACCCCAACAATGTTTTCATTAGTTTCGCTCACTCTCGAAATCAAGCATTTTACAGCAGGTTGGAGCAGCCTGTATCTCAGCACAGGAATAAGGTAGGGAAGAATTCTAAGGATCATTTTGACTGCCTCCAGAAGTTAGATCAGATGGCAAATTGGATTTGGTGCTAGGTCTTTCCCTTTAGGTTTTACCCCCAACAATGTTTTCATTAGTTTCGCTCACTCTCGAAATCAAGCATTTTACAGCAGGTTGGAGCAGCCTGTATCTCAGCACAGGAATAAGGTAGGGAAGAATTCTAAGGATCATTTTGACTGCCTCCAGAAGTTAGATCAGATGGCAAATTGGATTTGGTGCTAGGTCTTTCCCTTTAGGTTTTACCCCAACAATGTTTTCATTAGTTTCGCTCACTCTCGAAATCAAGCATTTTACAGCAGGTTGGAGCAGCCTGTATCTCAGCACAGGAATAAGGTAGGGAAGAATTCTAAGGCTCATTTTGACTGCCTCCAGAAGTTAGATCAGATGGCAAATTGGATTTGGTGCTAGGTCTTTCCCTTTAGGTTTTACCCCAACAATGTTTTCATTAGTTTCGCTCACTCTCGAAATCAAGCATTTTACAGCAGGTTGGAGCAGCCTGTATCTCAGCACAGGAATAAGGTAGGGAAGAATTCTAAGGATCATTTTGACTGCCTCCAGAAGTTAGATCAGATGGCAAATTGGATTTGGTGCTAGGTCTTTCCCTTTAGGTTTTACCCCAACAATGTTTTCATTAGTTTCGCTCACTCTCGAAATCAAGCATTTTACAGCAGGTTGGAGCAGCCTGTATCTCAGCACAGGAATAAGGTAGGGAAGAATTCTAAGGATCATTTTGACTGCCTCCAGAAGTTAGATCAGATGGCAAATTGGATTTGGTGCTAGGTCTTTCCCTTTAGGTTTTACCCCAACAATGTTTTCATTAGTTTCGCTCACTCTCGAAATCAAGCATTTTACAGCAGGTTGGAGCAGCCTGTATCTCAGCACAGGAATAAGGTAGGGAAGAATTCTAAGGATCATTTTGACTGCCTCCAGAAGTTAGATCAGATGGCAAATTGGATTTGGTGCTAGGTCTTTCCCTTTAGGTTTTACCCCAACAATGTTTTCATTAGTTTCGCTCACTCTCGAAATCAAGCATTTTACAGCAGGTTGGAGCAGCCTGTATCTCAGCACAGGAATAAGGTAGGGAAGAATTCAAAGACTCATTTTGACTGCCTCCAGAAGTTAGATCAGATGGCAAATTGGATTTGGTGCTAGGTCTTTCCCTTTAGGTTTTACCCCAACAATGTTTTCATTAGTTTCGCTCACTCTCGAAATCAAGCATTTTACAGCAGGTTGGAGCAGCCTGTATCTCAGCACAGGAATAAGGTAGGGAAGAATTCTAAGGATCATTTTGACTGCCTCCAGAAGTTAGATCAGATGGCAAATTGGATTTGGTGCTAGGTCTTTCCCTTTAGGTTTTACCCCAACAATGTTTTCATTAGTTTCGCTCACTCTCGAAATCAAGCATTTTACAGCAGGTTGGAGCAGCCTGTATCTCAGCACAGGAATAAGGTAGGGAAGAATTCTAAGGATCATTTTGACTGCCTCCAGAAGTTAGATCAGATGGCAAATTGGATTTGGTGCTAGGTCTTTCCCTTTAGGTTTTACCCCAACAATGTTTTCATTAGTTTCGCTCACTCTCGAAATCAAGCATTTTACAGCAGGTTGGAGCAGCCTGTATCTCAGCACAGGAATAAGGTAGGGAAGAATTCTAAGGATCATTTTGACTGCCTCCAGAAGTTAGATCAGATGGCAAATTGGATTTGGTGCTAGGTCTTTCCCTTTAGGTTTTACCCCAACAATGTTTTCATTAGTTTCGCTCACTCTCGAAATCAAGCATTTTACAGCAGGTTGGAGCAGCCTGTATCTCAGCACAGGAATAAGGTAGGGAAGAATTCTAAGGATCATTTTGACTGCCTCCAGAAGTTAGATCAGATGGCAAATTGGATTTGGTGCTAGGTCTTTCCCTTTAGGTTTTACCCCAACAATGTTTTCATTAGTTTCGCTCACTCTCGAAATCAAGCATTTTACAGCAGGTTGGAGCAGCCTGTATCTCAGCACAGGAATAAGGTAGGGAAGAATTCTAAGGATCATTTTGACTGCCTCCAGAAGTTAGATCAGATGGCAAATTGGATTTGGTGCTAGGTCTTTCCCTTTAGGTTTTACCCCAACAATGTTTTCATTAGTTTCGCTCACTCTCGAAATCAAGCATTTTACAGCAGGTTGGAGCAGCCTGTATCTCAGCACAGGAATAAGGTAGGGAAGAATTCTAAGGATCATTTTGACTGCCTCCAGAAGTTAGATCAGATGGCAAATTGGATTTGGTGCTAGGTCTTTCCCTTTAGGTTTTACCCCAACAATGTTTTCATTAGTTTCGCTCACTCTCGAAATCAAGCATTTTACAGCAGGTTGGAGCAGCCTGTATCTCAGCACAGGAATAAGGTAGGGAAGAATTCTAAGGATCATTTTGACTGCCTCCAGAAGTTAGATCAGATGGCAAATTGGATTTGGTGCTAGGTCTTTCCCTTTAGGTTTTACCCCAACAATGTTTTCATTAGTTTCGCTCACTCTCGAAATCAAGCATTTTACAGCAGGTTGGAGCAGCCTGTATCTCAGCACAGGAATAAGGTAGGGAAGAATTCTAAGGATCATTTTGACTGCCTCCAGAAGTTAGATCAGATGGCAAATTGGATTTGGTGCTAGGTCTTTCCCTTTAGGTTTTACCCCAACAATGTTTTCATTAGTTTCGCTCACCTCTCGAAATCAAGCATTTTACAGCAGGTTGGAGCAGCCTGTATCTCAGCACAGGAATAAGGTAGGGAAGAATTCTAAGGATCATTTTGACTGCCTCCAGAAGTTAGATCAGATGGCAAATTGGATTTGGTGCTAGGTCTTTCCCTTTAGGTTTTACCCCAACAATGTTTTCATTAGTTTCGCTCACTCTCGAAATCAAGCATTTTACAGCAGGTTGGAGTAGCCTGTATCTCAGCACAGGAATAAGGTAGGGAAGAATTCAAATACTCATTTTGACTGCCTCCAGAAGTTAGATCAGATGGCAAATTGGATTTGGTGCTAGGTCTTTCCCTTTAGGTTTTACCCCAACAATGTTTTCATTAGTTTCGCTCACTCTCGAAATCAAGCATTTTACAGCAGGTTGGAGCAGCCTGTATCTCAGCACAGGAATAAGGTAGGGAAGAATTCTAAGGATCATTTTGACTGCCTCCAGAAGTTAGATCAGATGGCAAATTGGATTTGGTGCTAGGTCTTTCCCTTTAGGTTTTACCCCAACAATGTTTTCATTAGTTTCGCTCACTCTCGAAATCAAGCATTTTACAGCAGGTTGGAGCAGCCTGTATCTCAGCACAGGAATAAGGTAGGGAAGAATTCTAAGGATCATTTTGACTGCCTCCAGAAGTTAGATCAGATGGCAAATTGGATTTGGTGCTAGGTCTTTCCCTTTAGGTTTTACCCCAACAATGTTTTCATTAGTTTCGCTCACTCTCAAAATCAAGCATTTTACAGCAGGTTGGAGCAGCCTGTATCTCAGCACAGGAATAAGGTAGGGAAGAATTCAAATACTCATTTTGACTGCCTCCAGAAGTTAGATCAGATGGCAAATTGGATTTGGTGCTAGGTCTTTCCCTTTAGGTTTTACCCCAACAATGTTTTCATTAGTTTCACTCACTCTCGAAATCAAGCATTTTACAGCAGGTTGGAGCAGCCTGTATCTCAGCACAGGAATAAGGTAGGGAAGAATTCTAAGGATCATTTTGACTGCCTCCAGAAGTTAGATCAGATGGCAAATTGGATTTGGTGCTAGGTCTTTCCCTTTAGGTTTTACCCCAACAATGTTTTCATTAGTTTCGCTCACTCTCGAAATCAAGCATTTTACAGCAGGTTGGAGCAGCCTGTATCTCAGCACAGGAATAAGGTAGGGAAGAATTCAAATACTCATTTTGACTGCCTCCAGAAGTTAGATCAGATGGCAAATTGGATTTGGTGCTAGGTCTTTCCCTTTAGGTTTTACCCCAACAATGTTTTCATTAGTTTCGCTCACTCTGGAAATCAAGCATTTTACAGCAGGTTGGAGCAGCCTGTATCTCAGCACAGGAATAAGGTAGGGAAGAATTCTAAGGATCATTTTGACTGCCTCCAGAAGTTAGATCAGATGGCAAATTGGATTTGGTGCTAGGTCTTTCCCTTTAGGTTTTACCCCAACAATGTTTTCATTAGTTTCGCTCACTCTCGAAATCAAGCATTTTACAGCAGGTTGGAGCAGCCTGTATCTCAGCACAGGAATAAGGTAGGGAAGAATTCTAAGGATCATTTTGACTGCCTCCAGAAGTTAGATCAGATGGCAAATTGGATTTGGTGCTAGGTCTTTCCCTTTAGGTTTTACCCCAACAATGTTTTCATTAGTTTCGCTCACTCTCGAAATCAAGCATTTTACAGCAGGTTGGAGCAGCCTGTATCTCAGCACAGGAATAAGGTAGGGAAGAATTCTAAGGATCATTTTGACTGCCTCCAGAAGTTAGATCAGATGGCAAATTGGATTTGGTGCTAGGTCTTTCCCTTTAGGTTTTACCCCAACAATGTTTTCATTAGTTTCGCTCACTCTCGAAATCAAGCATTTTACAGCAGATTGGAGCAGCCTGTATCTCAGCACAGGAATAAGGTAGGGAAGAATTCTAAGGATCATTTTGACTGCCTCCAGAAGTTAGATCAGATGGCAAATTGGATTTGGTGCTAGGTCTTTCCCTTTAGGTTTTACCCCAACAATGTTTTCATTAGTTTCGCTCACTCTCGAAATCAAGCATTTTACAGCAGGTTGGAGCAGCCTGTATCTCAGCACAGGAATAAGGTAGGGAAGAATTCTAAGGATCATTTTGACTGCCTCCAGAAGTTAGATCAGATGGCAAATTGGATTTGGTGCTAGGTCTTTCCCTTTAGGTTTTACCCCAACAATGTTTTCATTAGTTTCGCTCACTCTCGAAATCAAGCATTTTACAGCAGGTTGGAGCAGCCTGTATCTCAGCACAGGAATAAGGTAGGGAAGAATTCTAAGGATCATTTTGACTGCCTCCAGAAGTTAGATCAGATGGCAAATTGGATTTGGTGCTAGGTCTTTCCCTTTAGGTTTTACCCCAACAATGTTTTCATTAGTTTCGCTCACTCTCGAAATCAAGCATTTTACAGCAGGTTGGAGCAGCCTGTATCTCAGCACAGGAATAAGGTAGGGAAGAATTCTAAGGATCATTTTGACTGCCTCCAGAAGTTAGATCAGATGGCAAATTGGATTTGGTGCTAGGTCTTTCCCTTTAGGTTTTACCCCAACAATGTTTTCATTAGTTTCGCTCACTCTCGAAATCAAGCATTTTACAGCAGGTTGGAGCAGCCTGTATCTCAGCACAGGAATAAGGTAGGGAAGAATTCTAAGGATCATTTTGACTGCCTCCAGAAGTTAGATCAGATGGCAAATTGGATTTGGTGCTAGGTCTTTCCCTTTAGGTTTTACCCCAACAATGTTTTCATTAGTTTCGCTCACTCTCGAAATCAAGCATTTTACAGCAGGTTGGAGCAGCCTGTATCTCAGCACAGGAATAAGGTAGGGAAGAATTCTAAGGATCATTTTGACTGCCTCCAGAAGTTAGATCAGATGGCAAATTGGATTTGGTGCTAGGTCTTTCCCTTTAGGTTTTACCCCAACAATGTTTTCATTAGTTTCGCTCACTCTCGAAATCAAGCATTTTACAGCAGGTTGGAGCAGCCTGTATCTCAGCACAGGAATAAGGTAGGGAAGAATTCTAAGGATCATTTTGACTGCCTCCAGAAGTTAGATCAGATGGCAAATTGGATTTGGTGCTAGGTCTTTCCCTTTAGGTTTTACCCCAACAATGTTTTCATTAGTTTCGCTCACTCTCGAAATCAAGCATTTTACAGCAGGTTGGAGCAGCCTGTATCTCAGCACAGGAATAAGGTAGGGAAGAATTCTAAGGATCATTTTGACTGCCTCCAGAAGTTAGATCAGATGGCAAATTGGATTTGGTGCTAGGTCTTTCCCTTTAGGTTTTACCCCAACAATATTTTCATTAGTTTCGCTCACTCTCGAAATCAAGCATTTTACAGCAGGTTGGAGCAGCCTGTATCTCAGCACAGGAATAAGGTAGGGAAGAATTCAAATACTCATTTTGACTGCCTCCAGAAGTTAGATCAGATGGCAAATTGGATTTGGTGCTAGGTCTTTCCCTTTAGGTTTTACCCCAACAATGTTTTCATTAGTTTCGCTCACTCTCGAAATCAAGCATTTTACAGCAGGTTGGAGCAGCCTGTATCTCAGCACAGGAATAAGGTAGGGAAGAATTCTAAGGATCATTTTGACTGCCTCCAGAAGTTAGATCAGATGGCAAATTGGATTTGGTGCTAGGTCTTTCCCTTTAGGTTTTACCCCAACAATGTTTTCATTAGTTTCGCTCACTCTCGAAATCAAGCATTTTACAGCAGGTTGGAGCAGCCTGTATCTCAGCACAGGAATAAGGTAGGGAAGAATTCTAAGGATCATTTTGACTGCCTCCAGAAGTTAGATCAGATGGCAAATTGGATTTGGTGCTAGGTCTTTCCCTTTAGGTTTTACCCCAACAATGTTTTCATTAGTTTCGCTCACTCTCGAAATCAAGCATTTTACAGCAGGTTGGAGCAGCCTGTATCTCAGCACAGGAATAAGGTAGGGAAGAATTCTAAGGATCATTTTGACTGCCTCCAGAAGTTAGATCAGATGGCAAATTGGATTTGGTGCTAGGTCTTTCCCTTTAGGTTTTACCCCAACAATGTTTTCATTAGTTTCGCTCACTCTCGAAATCAAGCATTTTACAGCAGGTTGGAGCAGCCTGTATCTCAGCACAGGAATAAGGTAGGGAAGAATTCAAATACTCATTTTGACTGCCTCCAGAAGTTAGATCAGATGGCAAATTGGATTTGGTGCTAGGTCTTTCCCTTTAGGTTTTACCCCAACAATGTTTTCATTAGTTTCGCTCACTCTCGAAATCAAGCATTTTACAGCAGGTTGAAGCAGCCTGTATCTCAGCACAGGAATAAGGTAGGGAAGAATTCTAAGGATCATTTTGACTGCCTCCAGAAGTTAGATCAGATGGCAAATTGGATTTGGTGCTAGGTCTTTCCCTTTAGGTTTTACCCCAACAATGTTTTCATTAGTTTCGCTCACTCTCGAAATCAAGCATTTTACAGCAGGTTGGAGCAGCCTGTATCTCAGCACAGGAATAAGGTAGGGAAGAATTCTAAGGATCATTTTGACTGCCTCCAGAAGTTAGATCAGATGGCAAATTGGATTTGGTGCTAGGTCTTTCCCTTTAGGTTTTACCCCAACAATGTTTTCATTAGTTTCGCTCACTCTCAAAATCAAGCATTTTACAGCAGGTTGGAGCAGCCTGTATCTCAGCACAGGAATAAGGTAGGGAAGAATTCAAATACTCATTTTGACTGCCTCCAGAAGTTAGATCAGATGGGCAAATTGGATTTGGTGCTAGGTCTTTCCCTTTAGGTTTTACCCCAACAATGTTTTCATTAGTTTCACTCACTCTCGAAATCAAGCATTTTACAGCAGGTTGGAGCAGCCTGTATCTCAGCACAGGAATAAGGTAGGGAAGAATTCTAAGGATCATTTTGACTGCCTCCAGAAGTTAGATCAGATGGCAAATTGGATTTGGTGCTAGGTCTTTCCCTTTAGGTTTTACCCCAACAATGTTTTCATTAGTTTCGCTCACTCTCGAAATCAAGCATTTTACAGCAGGTTGGAGCAGCCTGTATCTCAGCACAGGAATAAGGTAGGGAAGAATTCAAATACTCATTTTGACTGCCTCCAGAAGTTAGATCAGATGGCAAATTGGATTTGGTGCTAGGTCTTTCCCTTTAGGTTTTACCCCAACAATGTTTTCATTAGTTTCGCTCACTCTGGAAATCAAGCATTTTACAGCAGGTTGGAGCAGCCTGTATCTCAGCACAGGAATAAGGTAGGGAAGAATTCTAAGGCTCATTTTGACTGCCTCCAGAAGTTAGATCAGATGGCAAATTGGATTTGGTGCTAGGTCTTTCCCTTTAGGTTTTACCCCAACAATGTTTTCATTAGTTTCGCTCACTCTCGAAATCAAGCATTTTACAGCAGGTTGGAGCAGCCTGTATCTCAGCACAGGAATAAGGTAGGGAAGAATTCTAAGGATCATTTTGACTGCCTCCAGAAGTTAGATCAGATGGCAAATTGGATTTGGTGCTAGGTCTTTCCCTTTAGGTTTTACCCCAACAATGTTTTCATTAGTTTCGCTCACTCTCGAAATCAAGCATTTTACAGTAGTTTGGAGCAGCCTGTATCTCAGCACAGGAATAAGGTAGGGAAGAATTCAAATACTCATTTTGACTGCCTCCAGAAGTTAGATCAGATGGCAAATTGGATTTGGTGCTAGGTCTTTCCCTTTAGGTTTTACCCCAACAATGTTTTCATTAGTTTCGCTCACTCTCGAAATCAAGCATTTTACAGCAGGTTGGAGCAGCCTGTATCTCAGCACAGGAATAAGGTAGGGAAGAATTCTAAGGATCATTTTGACTGCCTCCAGAAGTTAGATCAGATGGCAAATTGGATTTGGTGCTAGGTCTTTCCCTTTAGGTTTTACCCCAACAATGTTTTCATTAGTTTCGCTCATTCTCGAAATCAAGCATTTTACAGCAGGTTGGAGCAGCCTGTATCTCAGCACAGGAATAAGGTAGGGAAGAATTCAAATACTCATTTTGACTGCCTCCAGAAGTTAGATCAGATGGCAAATTGGATTTGGTGCTAGGTCTTTCCCTTTAGGTTTTACCCCAACAATGTTTTCATTAGTTTCGCTCACTCTCGAAATCAAGCATTTTACAGCAGGTTGGAGCAGCCTGTATCTCAGCACAGGAATAAGGTAGGGAAGAATTCTAAGGATCATTTTGACTGCCTCCAGAAGTTAGATCAGATGGCAAATTGGATTTGGTGCTAGGTCTTTCCCTTTAGGTTTTACCCCAACAATGTTTTCATTAGTTTCGCTCACTCTCGAAATCAAGCATTTTACAGCAGGTTGGAGCAGCCTGTATCTCAGCACAGGAATAAGGTAGGGAAGAATTCAAATACTCATTTTGACTGCCTCCAGAAGTTAGATCAGATGGCAAATTGGATTTGGTGCTAGGTCTTTCCCTTTAGGTTTTACCCCAACAATGTTTTCATTAGTTTCGCTCACTCTCGAAATCAAGCATTTTACAGCAGGTTGGAGCAGCCTGTATCTCAGCACAGGAATAAGGTAGGGAAGAATTCTAAGGATCATTTTGACTGCCTCCAGAAGTTAGATCAGATGGCAAATTGGATTTGGTGCTAGGTCTTTCCCTTTAGGTTTTACCCCAACAATGTTTTCATTAGTTTCGCTCACTCTCGAAATCAAGCATTTTACAGCAGGTTGGAGCAGCCTGTATCTCAGCACAGGAATAAGGTAGGGAAGAATTCAAATACTCATTTTGACTGCCTCCAGAAGTTAGATCAGATGGCAAATTGGATTTGGTGCTAGGTCTTTCCCTTTAGGTTTTACCCCAACAATGTTTTCATTAGTTTCGCTCACTCTCGAAATCAAGCATTTTACAGCAGGTTGGAGCAGCCTGTATCTCAGCACAGGAATAAGGTAGGGAAGAATTCTAAGGATCATTTTGACTGCCTCCAGAAGTTAGATCAGATGGCAAATTGGATTTGGTGCTAGGTCTTTCCCTTTAGGTTTTACCCCAACAATGTTTTCATTAGTTTCGCTCACTCTCGAAATCAAGCATTTTACAGCAGGTTGGAGCAGCCTGTATCTCAGCACAGGAATAAGGTAGGGAAGAATTCTAAGGCTCATTTTGACTGCCTCCAGAAGTTAGATCAGATGGCAAATTGGATTTGGTGCTAGGTCTTTCCCTTTAGGTTTTACCCCAACAATGTTTTCATTAGTTTCGCTCACTCTCGAAATCAAGCATTTTACAGCAGGTTGGAGCAGCCTGTATCTCAGCACAGGAATAAGGTAGGGAAGAATTCTAAGGATCATTTTGACTGCCTCCAGAAGTTAGATCAGATGGCAAATTGGATTTGGTGCTAGGTCTTTCCCTTTAGGTTTTACCCCAACAATGTTTTCATTAGTTTCGCTCACTCTCGAAATCAAGCATTTTACAGTAGTTTGGAGCAGCCTGTATCTCAGCACAGGAATAAGGTAGGGAAGAATTCAAATACTCATTTTGACTGCCTCCAGAAGTTAGATCAGATGGCAAATTGGATTTGGTGCTAGGTCTTTCCCTTTAGGTTTTACCCCAACAATGTTTTCATTAGTTTCGCTCACTCTCGAAATCAAGCATTTTACAGCAGGTTGGAGCAGCCTGTATCTCAGCACAGGAATAAGGTAGGGAAGAATTCTAAGGATCATTTTGACTGCCTCCAGAAGTTAGATCAGATGGCAAATTGGATTTGGTGCTAGGTCTTTCCCTTTAGGTTTTACCCCAACAATGTTTTCATTAGTTTCGCTCATTCTCGAAATCAAGCATTTTACAGCAGGTTGGAGCAGCCTGTATCTCAGCACAGGAATAAGGTAGGGAAGAATTCAAATACTCATTTTGACTGCCTCCAGAAGTTAGATCAGATGGCAAATTGGATTTGGTGCTAGGTCTTTCCCTTTAGGTTTTACCCCAACAATGTTTTCATTAGTTTCGCTCACTCTCGAAATCAAGCATTTTACAGCAGGTTGGAGCAGCCTGTATCTCAGCACAGGAATAAGGTAGGGAAGAATTCTAAGGATCATTTTGACTGCCTCCAGAAGTTAGATCAGATGGCAAATTGGATTTGGTGCTAGGTCTTTCCCTTTAGGTTTTACCCCAACAATGTTTTCATTAGTTTCGCTCACTCTCGAAATCAAGCATTTTACAGCAGGTTGGAGCAGCCTGTATCTCAGCACAGGAATAAGGTAGGGAAGAATTCTAAGGATCATTTTGACTGCCTCCAGAAGTTAGATCAGATGGCAAATTGGATTTGGTGCTAGGTCTTTCCCTTTAGGTTTTACCCCAACAATGTTTTCATTAGTTTCGCTCACTCTTGAAATCAAGCATTTTACAGCAGGTTGGAGCAGCCTGTATCTCAGCACAGGAATAAGGTAGGGAAGAATTCTAAGGATCATTTTGACTGCCTCCAGAAGTTAGATCAGATGGCAAATTGGATTTGGTGCTAGGTCTTTCCCTTTAGGTTTTACCCCAACAATGTTTTCATTAGTTTCGCTCACTCTCGAAATCAAGCATTTTACAGCAGGTTGGAGCAGCCTGTATCTCAGCACAGGAATAAGGTAGGGAAGAATTCTAAGGATCATTTTGACTGCCTCCAGAAGTTAGATCAGATGGCAAATTGGATTTGGTGCTAGGTCTTTCCCTTTAGGTTTTACCCCAACAATGTTTTCATTAGTTTCGCTCACTCTCGAAATCAAGCATTTTACAGCAGGTTGGAGCAGCCTGTATCTCAGCACAGGAATAAGGTAGGGAAGAATTCTAAGGATCATTTTGACTGCCTCCAGAAGTTAGATCAGATGGCAAATTGGATTTGGTGCTAGGTCTTTCCCTTTAGGTTTTACCCCAACAATGTTTTCATTAGTTTCGCTCACTCTCGAAATCAAGCATTTTACAGCAGGTTGGAGCAGCCTGTATCTCAGCACAGGAATAAGGTAGGGAAGAATTCTAAGGATCATTTTGACTGCCTCCAGAAGTTAGATCAGATGGCAAATTGGATTTGGTGCTAGGTCTTTCCCTTTAGGTTTTACCCCAACAATGTTTTCATTAGTTTCGCTCACTCTCGAAATCAAGCATTTTACAGCAGGTTGGAGCAGCCTGTATCTCAGCACAGGAATAAGGTAGGGAAGAATTCTAAGGATCATTTTGACTGCCTCCAGAAGTTAGATCAGATGGCAAATTGGATTTGGTGCTAGGTCTTTCCCTTTAGGTTTTACCCCAACAATGTTTTCATTAGTTTCGCTCACTCTCGAAATCAAGCATTTTACAGCAGGTTGGAGCAGCCTGTATCTCAGCACAGGAATAAGGTAGGGAAGAATTCTAAGGATCATTTTGACTGCCTCCAGAAGTTAGATCAGATGGCAAATTGGATTTGGTGCTAGGTCTTTCCCTTTAGGTTTTACCCCAACAATGTTTTCATTAGTTTCGCTCACTCTCGAAATCAAGCATTTTACAGCAGGTTGGAGCAGCCTGTATCTCAGCACAGGAATAAGGTAGGGAAGAATTCTAAGGATCATTTTGACTGCCTCCAGAAGTTAGATCAGATGGCAAATTGGATTTGGTGCTAGGTCTTTCCCTTTAGGTTTTACCCCAACAATGTTTTCATTAGTTTCGCTCACTCTCGAAATCAAGCATTTTACAGCAGGTTGGAGCAGCCTGTATCTCAGCACAGGAATAAGGTAGGGAAGAATTCTAAGGATCATTTTGACTGCCTCCAGAAGTTAGATCAGATGGCAAATTGGATTTGGTGCTAGGTCTTTCCCTTTAGGTTTTACCCCAACAATGTTTTCATTAGTTTCGCTCACTCTCGAAATCAAGCATTTTACAGCAGGTTGGAGCAGCCTGTATCTCAGCACAGGAATAAGGTAGGGAAGAATTCTAAGGATCATTTTGACTGCCTCCAGAAGTTAGATCAGATGGCAAATTGGATTTGGTGCTAGGTCTTTCCCTTTAGGTTTTACCCCAACAATGTTTTCATTAGTTTCGCTCACTCTCGAAATCAAGCATTTTACAGCAGGTTGGAGCAGCCTGTATCTCAGCACAGGAATAAGGTAGGGAAGAATTCAAATACTCATTTTGACTGCCTCCAGAAGTTAGATCAGATGGCAAATTGGATTTGGTGCTAGGTCTTTCCCTTTAGGTTTTACCCCAACAATGTTTTCATTAGTTTCGCTCACTCTCGAAATCAAGCATTTTACAGCAGGTTGGAGCAGCCTGTATCTCAGCACAGGAATAAGGTAGGGAAGAATTCTAAGGATCATTTTGACTGCCTCCAGAAGTTAGATCAGATGGCAAATTGGATTTGGTGCTAGGTCTTTCCCTTTAGGTTTTACCCCAACAATGTTTTCATTAGTTTCGCTCACTCTCGAAATCAAGCATTTTACAGCAGGTTGGAGCAGCCTGTATCTCAGCACAGGAATAAGGTAGGGAAGAATTCTAAGGATCATTTTGACTGCCTCCAGAAGTTAGATCAGATGGCAAATTGGATTTGGTGCTAGGTCTTTCCCTTTAGGTTTTACCCCAACAATGTTTTCATTAGTTTCGCTCACTCTCGAAATCAAGCATTTTACAGCAGGTTGGAGCAGCCTGTATCTCAGCACAGGAATAAGGTAGGGAAGAATTCAAATACTCATTTTGACTGCCTCCAGAAGTTAGATCAGATGGCAAATTGGATTTGGTGCTAGGTCTTTCCCTTTAGGTTTTACCCCAACAATGTTTTCATTAGTTTCGCTCACTCTCGAAATCAAGCATTTTACAGCAGGTTGGAGCAGCCTGTATCTCAGCACAGGAATAAGGTAGGGAAGAATTCTAAGGATCATTTTGACTGCCTCCAGAAGTTAGATCAGATGGCAAATTGGATTTGGTGCTAGGTCTTTCCCTTTAGGTTTTACCCCAACAATGTTTTCATTAGTTTCGCTCATTCTCGAAATCAAGCATTTTACAGCAGGTTGGAGCAGCCTGTATCTCAGCACAGGAATAAGGTAGGGAAGAATTCAAATACTCATTTTGACTGCCTCCAGAAGTTAGATCAGATGGCAAATTGGATTTGGTGCTAGGTCTTTCCCTTTAGGTTTTACCCCAACAATGTTTTCATTAGTTTCGCTCACTCTCGAAATCAAGCATTTTACAGCAGGTTGGAGCAGCCTGTATCTCAGCACAGGAATAAGGTAGGGAAGAATTCTAAGGATCATTTTGACTGCCTCCAGAAGTTAGATCAGATGGCAAATTGGATTTGGTGCTAGGTCTTTCCCTTTAGGTTTTACCCCAACAATGTTTTCATTAGTTTCGCTCACTCTCGAAATCAAGCATTTTACAGCAGGTTGGAGCAGCCTGTATCTCAGCACAGGAATAAGGTAGGGAAGAATTCTAAGGATCATTTTGACTGCCTCCAGAAGTTAGATCAGATGGCAAATTGGATTTGGTGCTAGGTCTTTCCCTTTAGGTTTTACCCCAACAATGTTTTCATTAGTTTCGCTCACTCTCGAAATCAAGCATTTTACAGCAGGTTGGAGCAGCCTGTATCTCAGCACAGGAATAAGGTAGGGAAGAATTCTAAGGATCATTTTGACTGCCTCCAGAAGTTAGATCAGATGGCAAATTGGATTTGGTGCTAGGTCTTTCCCTTTAGGTTTTACCCCAACAATGTTTTCATTAGTTTCGCTCACTCTCGAAATCAAGCATTTTACAGCAGGTTGGAGCAGCCTGTATCTCAGCACAGGAATAAGGTAGGGAAGAATTCTAAGGATCATTTTGACTGCCTCCAGAAGTTAGATCAGATGGCAAATTGGATTTGGTGCTAGGTCTTTCCCTTTAGGTTTTACCCCAACAATGTTTTCATTAGTTTCGCTCACTCTCGAAATCAAGCATTTTACAGCAGGTTGGAGCAGCCTGTATCTCAGCACAGGAATAAGGTAGGGAAGAATTCTAAGGATCATTTTGACTGCCTCCAGAAGTTAGATCAGATGGCAAATTGGATTTGGTGCTAGGTCTTTCCCTTTAGGTTTTACCCCAACAATGTTTTCATTAGTTTCGCTCACTCTCGAAATCAAGCATTTTACAGCAGGTTGGAGCAGCCTGTATCTCAGCACAGGAATAAGGTAGGGAAGAATTCTAAGGATCATTTTGACTGCCTCCAGAAGTTAGATCAGATGGCAAATTGGATTTGGTGCTAGGTCTTTCCCTTTAGGTTTTACCCCAACAATGTTTTCATTAGTTTCGCTCACTCTCGAAATCAAGCATTTTACAGCAGGTTGGAGCAGCCTGTATCTCAGCACAGGAATAAGGTAGGGAAGAATTCTAAGGATCATTTTGACTGCCTCCAGAAGTTAGATCAGATGGCAAATTGGATTTGGTGCTAGGTCTTTCCCTTTAGGTTTTACCCCAACAATGTTTTCATTAGTTTCGCTCACTCTCGAAATCAAGCATTTTACAGCAGGTTGGAGCAGCCTGTATCTCAGCACAGGAATAAGGTAGGGAAGAATTCTAAGGATCATTTTGACTGCCTCCAGAAGTTAGATCAGATGGCAAATTGGATTTGGTGCTAGGTCTTTCCCTTTAGGTTTTACCCCAACAATGTTTTCATTAGTTTCGCTCATTCTCGAAATCAAGCATTTTACAGCAGGTTGGAGCAGCCTGTATCTCAGCACAGGAATAAGGTAGGGAAGAATTCAAATACTCATTTTGACTGCCTCCAGAAGTTAGATCAGATGGCAAATTGGATTTGGTGCTAGGTCTTTCCCTTTAGGTTTTACCCCAACAATGTTTTCATTAGTTTCGCTCACTCTCGAAATCAAGCATTTTACAGCAGGTTGGAGCAGCCTGTATCTCAGCACAGGAATAAGGTAGGGAAGAATTCTAAGGATCATTTTGACTGCCTCCAGAAGTTAGATCAGATGGCAAATTGGATTTGGTGCTAGGTCTTTCCCTTTAGGTTTTACCCCAACAATGTTTTCATTAGTTTCGCTCACTCTCGAAATCAAGCATTTTACAGCAGGTTGGAGCAGCCTGTATCTCAGCACAGGAATAAGGTAGGGAAGAATTCTAAGGATCATTTTGACTGCCTCCAGAAGTTAGATCAGATGGCAAATTGGATTTGGTGCTAGGTCTTTCCCTTTAGGTTTTACCCCAACAATGTTTTCATTAGTTTCGCTCACTCTCGAAATCAAGCATTTTACAGCAGGTTGGAGCAGCCTGTATCTCAGCACAGGAATAAGGTAGGGAAGAATTCTAAGGATCATTTTGACTGCCTCCAGAAGTTAGATCAGATGGCAAATTGGATTTGGTGCTAGGTCTTTCCCTTTAGGTTTTACCCCAACAATGTTTTCATTAGTTTCGCTCACTCTCGAAATCAAGCATTTTACAGCAGGTTGGAGCAGCCTGTATCTCAGCACAGGAATAAGGTAGGGAAGAATTCAAATACTCATTTTGACTGCCTCCAGAAGTTAGATCAGATGGCAAATTGGATTTGGTGCTAGGTCTTTCCCTTTAGGTTTTACCCCAACAATGTTTTCATTAGTTTCGCTCACTCTCGAAATCAAGCATTTTACAGCAGGTTGGAGCAGCCTGTATCTCAGCACAGGAATAAGGTAGGGAAGAATTCTAAGGATCATTTTGACTGCCTCCAGAAGTTAGATCAGATGGCAAATTGGATTTGGTGCTAGGTCTTTCCCTTTAGGTTTTACCCCAACAATGTTTTCATTAGTTTCGCTCACTCTCGAAATCAAGCATTTTACAGCAGGTTGGAGCAGCCTGTATCTCAGCACAGGAATAAGGTAGGGAAGAATTCAAATACTCATTTTGACTGCCTCCAGAAGTTAGATCAGATGGCAAATTGGATTTGGTGCTAGGTCTTTCCCTTTAGGTTTTACCCCAACAATGTTTTCATTAGTTTCGCTCACTCTCGAAATCAAGCATTTTACAGCAGGTTGGAGCAGCCTGTATCTCAGCACAGGAATAAGGTAGGGAAGAATTCTAAGGATCATTTTGACTGCCTCCAGAAGTTAGATCAGATGGCAAATTGGATTTGGTGCTAGGTCTTTCCCTTTAGGTTTTACCCCAACAATGTTTTCATTAGTTTCGCTCACTCTCGAAATCAAGCATTTTACAGCAGGTTGGAGCAGCCTGTATCTCAGCACAGGAATAAGGTAGGGAAGAATTCTAAGGATCATTTTGACTGCCTCCAGAAGTTAGATCAGATGGCAAATTGGATTTGGTGCTAGGTCTTTCCCTTTAGGTTTTACCCCAACAATGTTTTCATTAGTTTCGCTCACTCTCGAAATCAAGCATTTTACAGCAGGTTGGAGCAGCCTGTATCTCAGCACAGGAATAAGGTAGGGAAGAATTCTAAGGATCATTTTGACTGCCTCCAGAAGTTAGATCAGATGGCAAATTGGATTTGGTGCTAGGTCTTTCCCTTTAGGTTTTACCCCAACAATGTTTTCATTAGTTTCGCTCACTCTCGAAATCAAGCATTTTACAGCAGGTTGGAGCAGCCTGTATCTCAGCACAGGAATAAGGTAGGGAAGAATTCTAAGGATCATTTTGACTGCCTCCAGAAGTTAGATCAGATGGCAAATTGGATTTGGTGCTAGGTCTTTCCCTTTAGGTTTTACCCCAACAATGTTTTCATTAGTTTCGCTCACTCTCGAAATCAAGCATTTTACAGCAGGTTGGAGCAGCCTGTATCTCAGCACAGGAATAAGGTAGGGAAGAATTCTAAGGATCATTTTGACTGCCTCCAGAAGTTAGATCAGATGGCAAATTGGATTTGGTGCTAGGTCTTTCCCTTTAGGTTTTACCCCAACAATGTTTTCATTAGTTTCGCTCACTCTCGAAATCAAGCATTTTACAGCAGGTTGGAGCAGCCTGTATCTCAGCACAGGAATAAGGTAGGGAAGAATTCTAAGGATCATTTTGACTGCCTCCAGAAGTTAGATCAGATGGCAAATTGGATTTGGTGCTAGGTCTTTCCCTTTAGGTTTTACCCCAACAATGTTTTCATTAGTTTCGCTCACTCTCGAAATCAAGCATTTTACAGCAGGTTGGAGCAGCCTGTATCTCAGCACAGGAATAAGGTAGGGAAGAATTCTAAGGATCATTTTGACTGCCTCCAGAAGTTAGATCAGATGGCAAATTTGGATTTGGTGCTAGGTCTTTCCCTTTAGGTTTTACCCCAACAATGTTTTCATTAGTTTCGCTCACTCTCGAAATCAAGCATTTTACAGCAGGTTGGAGCAGCCTGTATCTCAGCACAGGAATAAGGTAGGGAAGAATTCTAAGGATCATTTTGACTGCCTCCAGAAGTTAGATCAGATGGCAAATTGGATTTGGTGCTAGGTCTTTCCCTTTAGGTTTTACCCCAACAATGTTTTCATTAGTTTCGCTCACTCTCGAAATCAAGCATTTTACAGCAGGTTGGAGCAGCCTGTATCTCAGCACAGGAATAAGGTAGGGAAGAATTCTAAGGATCATTTTGACTGCCTCCAGAAGTTAGATCAGATGGCAAATTGGATTTGGTGCTAGGTCTTTCCCTTTAGGTTTTACCCCAACAATGTTTTCATTAGTTTCGCTCACTCTCGAAATCAAGCATTTTACAGCAGGTTGGAGCAGCCTGTATCTCAGCACAGGAATAAGGTAGGGAAGAATTCTAAGGATCATTTTGACTGCCTCCAGAAGTTAGATCAGATGGCAAATTGGATTTGGTGCTAGGTCTTTCCCTTTAGGTTTTACCCCAACAATGTTTTCATTAGTTTCGCTCACTCTCGAAATCAAGCATTTTACAGCAGGTTGGAGCAGCCTGTATCTCAGCACAGGAATAAGGTAGGGAAGAATTCTAAGGATCATTTTGACTGCCTCCAGAAGTTAGATCAGATGGCAAATTGGATTTGGTGCTAGGTCTTTCTTTTTAGGTTTTACCCCAACAATGTTTTCATTAGTTTCGCTCACTCTCGAAATCAAGCATTTTACAGCAGGTTGGAGCAGCCTGTATCTCAGCACAGGAATAAGGTAGGGAAGAATTCTAAGGATCATTTTGACTGCCTCCAGAAGTTAGATCAGATGGCAAATTGGATTTGGTGCTAGGTCTTTCCCTTTAGGTTTTACCCCAACAATGTTTTCATTAGTTTCGCTCACTCTCGAAATCAAGCATTTTACAGCAGGTTGGAGCAGCCTGTATCTCAGCACAGGAATAAGGTAGGGAAGAATTCTAAGGATCATTTTGACTGCCTCCAGAAGTTAGATCAGATGGCAAATTGGATTTGGTGCTAGGTCTTTCCCTTTAGGTTTTACCCCAACAATGTTTTCATTAGTTTCGCTCACTCTCGAAATCAAGCATTTTACAGCAGGTTGGAGCAGCCTGTATCTCAGCACAGGAATAAGGTAGGGAAGAATTCTAAGGATCATTTTGACTGCCTCCAGAAGTTAGATCAGATGGCAAATTGGATTTGGTGCTAGGTCTTTCCCTTTAGGTTTTACCCCAACAATGTTTTCATTAGTTTCGCTCACTCTCGAAATCAAGCATTTTACAGCAGGTTGGAGCAGCCTGTATCTCAGCACAGGAATAAGGTAGGGAAGAATTCAAATACTCATTTTGACTGCCTCCAGAAGTTAGATCAGATGGCAAATTGGATTTGGTGCTAGGTCTTTCCCTTTAGGTTTTACCCCAACAATGTTTTCATTAGTTTCGCTCACTCTCGAAATCAAGCATTTTACAGCAGGTTGGAGCAGCCTGTATCTCAGCACAGGAATAAGGTAGGGAAGAATTCAAATACTCATTTTGACTGCCTCCAGAAGTTAGATCAGATGGCAAATTGGATTTGGTGCTAGGTCTTTCCCTTTAGGTTTTACCCCAACAATGTTTTCATTAGTTTCGCTCACTCTCGAAATCAAGCATTTTACAGCAGGTTGGAGCAGCCTGTATCTCAGCACAGGAATAAGGTAGGGAAGAATTCTAAGGATCATTTTGACTGCCTCCAGAAGTTAGATCAGATGGCAAATTGGATTTGGTGCTAGGTCTTTCTCTTTAGGTTTTACCCCAACAATGTTTTCATTAGTTTCGCTCACTCTCGAAATCAAGCATTTTACAGCAGGTTGGAGCAGCCTGTATCTCAGCACAGGAATAAGGTAGGGAAGAATTCTAAGGATCATTTTGACTGCCTCCAGAAGTTAGATCAGATGGCAAATTGGATTTGGTGCTAGGTCTTTCCCTTTAGGTTTTACCCCAACAATGTTTTCATTAGTTTCGCTCACTCTCGAAATCAAGCATTTTACAGCAGGTTGGAGCAGCCTGTATCTCAGCACAGGAATAAGGTAGGGAAGAATTCTAAGGATCATTTTGACTGCCTCCAGAAGTTAGATCAGATGGCAAATTGGATTTGGTGCTAGGTCTTTCCCTTTAGGTTTTACCCCAACAATGTTTTCATTAGTTTCGCTCACTCTCGAAATCAAGCATTTTACAGCAGGTTGGAGCAGCCTGTATCTCAGCACAGGAATAAGGTAGGGAAGAATTCTAAGGATCATTTTGACTGCCTCCAGAAGTTAGATCAGATGGCAAATTGGATTTGGTGCTAGGTCTTTCCCTTTAGGTTTTACCCCAACAATGTTTTCATTAGTTTCGCTCACTCTCGAAATCAAGCATTTTACAGCAGGTTGGAGCAGCCTGTATCTCAGCACAGGAATAAGGTAGGGAAGAATTCTAAGGATCATTTTGACTGCCTCCAGAAGTTAGATCAGATGGCAAATTGGATTTGGTGCTAGGTCTTTCCCTTTAGGTTTTACCCCAACAATGTTTTCATTAGTTTCGCTCACTCTCGAAATCAAGCATTTTACAGCAGGTTGGAGCAGCCTGTATCTCAGCACAGGAATAAGGTAGGGAAGAATTCTAAGGATCATTTTGACTGCCTCCAGAAGTTAGATCAGATGGCAAATTGGATTTGGTGCTAGGTCTTTCCCTTTAGGTTTTACCCCAACAATGTTTTCATTAGTTTCGCTCACTCTCGAAATCAAGCATTTTACAGCAGGTTGGAGCAGCCTGTATCTCAGCACAGGAATAAGGTAGGGAAGAATTCTAAGGATCATTTTGACTGCCTCCAGAAGTTAGATCAGATGGCAAATTGGATTTGGTGCTAGGTCTTTCCTTTAGGTTTTACCCCAACAATGTTTTCATTAGTTTCGCTCACTCTCGAAATCAAGCATTTTACAGCAGGTTGGAGCAGCCTGTATCTCAGCACAGGAATAAGGTAGGGAAGAATTCTAAGGATCATTTTGACTGCCTCCAGAAGTTAGATCAGATGGCAAATTGGATTTGGTGCTAGGTCTTTCCCTTTAGGTTTTACCCCAACAATGTTTTCATTAGTTTCGCTCACTCTCGAAATCAAGCATTTTACAGCAGGTTGGAGCAGCCTGTATCTCAGCACAGGAATAAGGTAGGGAAGAATTCTAAGGATCATTTTGACTGCCTCCAGAAGTTAGATCAGATGGCAAATTGGATTTGGTGCTAGGTCTTTCCCTTTAGGTTTTACCCCAACAATGTTTTCATTAGTTTCGCTCACTCTCGAAATCAAGCATTTTACAGCAGGTTGGAGCAGCCTGTATCTCAGCACAGGAATAAGGTAGGGAAGAATTCTAAGGATCATTTTGACTGCCTCCAGAAGTTAGATCAGATGGCAAATTGGATTTGGTGCTAGGTCTTTCCCTTTAGGTTTTACCCCCAACAATGTTTTCATTAGTTTCGCTCACTCTCGAAATCAAGCATTTTACAGCAGGTTGGAGCAGCCTGTATCTCAGCACAGGAATAAGGTAGGGAAGAATTCTAAGGATCATTTTGACTGCCTCCAGAAGTTAGATCAGATGGCAAATTGGATTTGGTGCTAGGTCTTTCCCTTTAGGTTTTACCCCAACAATGTTTTCATTAGTTTCGCTCCCTCTCGAAATCAAGCATTTTACAGCAGGTTGGAGCAGCCTGTATCTCAGCACAGGAATAAGGTAGGGAAGAATTCTAAGGATCATTTTGACTGCCTCCAGAAGTTAGATCAGATGGCAAATTGGATTTGGTGCTAGGTCTTTCCCTTTAGGTTTTACCCCAACAATGTTTTCATTAGTTTTGCTCACTCTCGAAATCAAGCATTTTACAGCAGGTTGGAGCAGCCTGTATCTCAGCACAGGAATAAGGTAGGGAAGAATTCAAATACTCATTTTGACTGCCTCCAGAAGTTAGATCAGATGGCAAATTGGATTTGGTGCTAGGTCTTTCCCTTTAGGTTTTACCCCAACAATGTTTTCATTAGTTTCGCTCACTCTCGAAATCAAGCATTTTACAGCAGGTTGGAGCAGCCTGTATCTCAGCACAGGAATAAGGTAGGGAAGAATTCTAAGGATCATTTTGACTGCCTCCAGAAGTTAGATCAGATGGCAAATTGGATTTGGTGCTAGGTCTTTCCCTTTAGGTTTTACCCCAACAATGTTTTCATTAGTTTCGCTCACTCTCGAAATCAAGCATTTTACAGCAGGTTGGAGCAGCCTGTATCTCAGCACAGGAATAAGGTAGGGAAGAATTCTAAGGATCATTTTGACTGCCTCCAGAAGTTAGATCAGATGGCAAATTGGATTTGGTGCTAGGTCTTTCCCTTTAGGTTTTACCCCAACAATGTTTTCATTAGTTTCGCTCACTCTCGAAATCAAGCATTTTACAGCAGGTTGGAGCAGCCTGTATCTCAGCACAGGAATAAGGTAGGGAAGAATTCTAAGGATCATTTTGACTGCCTCCAGAAGTTAGATCAGATGGCAAATTGGATTTGGTGCTAGGTCTTTCCCTTTAGGTTTTACCCCAACAATGTTTTCATTAGTTTCGCTCACTCTCGAAATCAAGCATTTTACAGCAGGTTGGAGCAGCCTGTATCTCAGCACAGGAATAAGGTAGGGAAGAATTCTAAGGATCATTTTGACTGCCTCCAGAAGTTAGATCAGATGGCAAATTGGATTTGGTGCTAGGTCTTTCCCTTTAGGTTTTACCCCAACAATGTTTTCATTAGTTTCGCTCATTCTCGAAATCAAGCATTTTACAGCAGGTTGGAGCAGCCTGTATCTCAGCACAGGAATAAGGTAGGGAAGAATTCAAATACTCATTTTGACTGCCTCCAGAAGTTAGATCAGATGGCAAATTGGATTTGGTGCTAGGTCTTTCCCTTTAGGTTTTACCC
>NW_027144537.1:0-36124 GCF_026170545.1 Melanerpes formicivorus | reverse complement strand
CTGGGCTGGTGCTGGGGCTGGGGCAGGACTAGGCTGGAGGCTGGGCCTTGGGCTGGGGCTGGGCTGGGGCCGGGGCTGGGGCTGGGGCAGGGCTGGGGCTGCGGCTGGGAGTGGGGGCAGGGATGGGGTGCGGGCTGGGGCTGTGTTCTGGGCAGGGCTGGGGCTGGGTCCAGGCCTGGGGCTGGACTGAGGGCAGGGCAAGGCTAGGGCTGGGGCTGGGGCAGGTGTGGGGCTGGGGCAGGGCTGGGTTGGGGGCAGGTATAGGGCTGGGGCTGGGCTGGGGCCGGGGCAGGGCTGGGGCTGGGTCCAGGCCTGGGGCTGGGCTGAGGGCAGGGCTGGGCTGGGGCTGGGGCTGGGGCAGGACTAGGCTGGAGGCTGGGCCTTGGGCTGGGGCTGGGCTGGGGGAAGGGTTGGGGCTGGGGCTGGAACCAAGTGTTGGACAGGTCTGGGGCAGGGCTGGGTCCGACCCTGGGGCTGGGGCAGGGCTGAGGCTGGGGCTGGGGCTGAGGGCAGGGCTGGGCTGGGGCTGGGCCTGGGCTGAGGGCAGGGCTGGGCTGGGGCTGGGGCTGGGCTGAGGGCAGGGCTGGGCTAGGGCTGGGGCTAGAGCTGGGCTGGGGCTGGGGCAGGGCTGGGGCTGAGGGTGGGGCTGGGGCAGGGGCTGGTGCTGGGGCCGGGGCTGGGAGCAGGGCTGGGCTGGGGCGGGGGCTGGAGCCGGGGCTGGGGCCGGGGCTGGGAGCAGGGCTGGGCTGGGGCGGGGACTGGAGCCAAGGCTGAGGCTGGGCTAGGGTCTGGGCTGGGCCGGGGCTGCGACTGGGGCTGGGTCCAGGGCAGAGGCTGGGCTGGGGCTGGGCTGGGCCGGGGCGGGGCTGGGGCTGGACTGTGGCTGAGGGCAGGGCTGGGCTGGGGTTGGGGCTGGGTTGAGGGCAGGGCTGGTCTAGGTCTTGGGCGGGGGCAGGGCTGGGCTGGGTTCTGGGCTGGGCCTGGGGCATGGCTGGGCCCGAGGCTGGGGCAGGCCTGGGACTGAGGTTGGGGCCAGGGCTGGGGCTGGGTTGGGGCCGGCGCTGAAGCAGGACTAGGCTGGAGGCTGGGCCTTGGGCTGGGGCAGGGCTGGGGTAGGGCTGGAGCCAGGGCTGGGGCCGGGGCTGGGAGCAGGGCTGGGCTGGGGCAGGGAATGGAGCCGGGGCTGAGGCTGGGCTAGGGTCTGGGCCGGGGCTGGTGCTGCAACTGGGGCTGTGTCCGGGGCTGGGGCTGGGTCCAGGGCAGGGGCTGGGCTGGGGCTGGGCTGGGGCTGGGGCTGGGTTCGGTGCAGGGCTGGGGCTGGGGCAGCGCTGGGCTAGGGCTAAGCTGGGGCTGGGGCTGGGGCCGTGGGTGGGGCTGGGCTGGGGGCTGGGCTGGGCCTGGGCTGAGGGCAGGGCTGGGCTACGGCTGGGGCTGGGGCTAGGTCCAGGGTGGGGATGGGGCTGGGCTGGGGGCAGGGCTGGGGTGGGGCGGTGGGTGGGGCTGGGTTGGGGCAGGGCTGGGTCTGGGGCTGGGCTGGGGCTGGGGCTGGGGCTGGGCAGGGGCTGGGCTGGGGCTGGTGCTGGGTCCAGGGTGGGGCTGTGGCTGGGCTGTGGCTGGGGCTGGGCTGGGGCAGGGCTGGGGTAGGGCTGGAGCCGGGGCTGGGGCAGGGGCTGGGCTATGGCTGGGCTGGGGCCGGGGCTGGGGCCGTGGGTGGGGCTGGGCTGGGAGCTGGGCTGGGCCTGGGCTGAGAGTAGGGCTGGGCTAGGTCTGGGGCTGGAGCAGGGCTGCGGCCGGGGCTGGGGCTGGGGCTGGGGCTGGGGCTGGGGCTGGGACAGGGCTGGGGCTGGGGCTGCGGCTGGGGCAGGGCTGGGGGCAGGGATGGGAGAGGGGCTGGGCAGGGGCCGGGGCTGGGCTGGGGCAGGGGTGGGGCTGGGGCTGGGCTGGGGCTGGGTCCAGGGCAGGGGCTGGACTGGGGCTGCGCTAGGGCTGGGCTGGGGCTGGGGCTGGGGCCGTGGTTGGGGCTGGGATGGGGGCTGGGCTGGGCCTGGGCTGAGGGCAGGGCTGGGCTAGGGTTGGGGCTGGGGCTAGGTCCAGGGTGGGGATGGGGCTGGGCTTGGGGCAGGGCTGGGCTTGGGCGGTGGGTGGGGCTGGGCTGGGGCAGGGCTGGGTTTCGGTCTGGGCTGGGGCTGTGTCTGGGTCCAGGGCAGGGGCTGGGCTGGGGCTGGTGCTGGGTCCAGGGTGGGGCTGGGGCTGGGCTGGGGCTGGGTCCAGGGCAGGGGCTGGGCTGGGGCTGGGCTGGGGCTGGGGCTGGGTTCGGTGCAGGGCTGGGGCTGGGGCAGGGCTGGGCTAGGGCTGGGCTGGGGCTGGGGCTGGGGCCGTGGGTGGGGCTGGGCTGGGGGCTGGGCTGGGCCTGGGCTGAGGGCAGGGCTGGGCTACGGCTGGGGCTGGGGCTGGGTCCAGGGTGGGGATGGGGCTGGGCTGGGGGCAGGGCTGGGTTTGGGCGGGTGGGTGGGGCTGGGCTGGGGCAGGGCTGGGTCTGGGTCTGGGCTGGGGCTGGGGCTGGGGCTGGGCCTGGGCAGGGGCTGGGCTGGGGCTGGTGCTGGGTCCAGGGTGGGGCTGGGGCTGGGCTGGGGCTGGGGCTGGGTCCAGGGCAGGGGCTGGGCTGGGGCTGGTGCTAGGGCTGGGCTGGGGCAGGGCTGGGGCTGGGGCTGGGCTGGGGCCGAGGGTGGGGCTGGGCTGGGGTCTCGGCTGGGCCTGGGGAAGGGCTGGGCCCGAGGCTTGAGCAGGGCTGGAGTAGGGCTGGGGCTGGGTTCGGTGCTGGGCTGGGGCCGGGGACAGGGCTGGGGCAGGGCTGGGACTGGGCTGGGACCGGGACTGGGCTGCGGTAGGGCTGGGGCAGGTGCTGGGCTGGGGCTGGTCTGGGGCTGGGGCTGGGGCCGGGGCTGGGACTGGGGCTGGGGCCAGGGCTGGGGCCAGGGCTGGTGCTGGGCTGGGTTCTGGGCTGGGCTGGGGCGGGGACTGGAGCCGGGGCTGAAGCTTGGCTGGGGCTGGGGCTGGATCCAGGGCAGGGGCTGGGCTGGGGCCGGGGCTGAGGCTGGGCTGGGTTCTGGGCTGGGCCTGGGACAGGGCTGGGCCCGAGGCTGGGGCAGGGCTGGGGTAGGGCTGGAGCTGGAGCTGGGGCTGGGGCTGTGAGCAGGGCTGGGACTGAGGTTGGGGCCGGGGCTGGGGCTGGGTTGGGGCCGGCGCTGAAGCAGGACTAGGCTGGAGGCTGGGCCTTGGGCTGGGGCTGGGGCTGGGGCAGGGGCAGGGCTGGGCTAGGGCTGGTCTGGGGCTGGGGCTGCGGGTGGGGCTTAGTCCAGGGCTGGGACAGGGCTGAGGCTGGGTCCAGGGCTGGGGCTGGGGCTGGGCTGGGGCTGAGGGTGGGGCTGGGGCTGGGGCTGGGGCTGGGCTGGGGACGGGGATGGGGCAGAACTAGGCTGGAGGCTGGGCCTTGGGCTGGGGCCAGTTTGGGGGCAGGCCTGAGCGCTGGGGCCGGGTCTCGGCTGGGGGCAGGGCTGGGGTCGGGGCTGGAACCAAGTCAAGGGCAGGGCTGGGGCTGGGGCTGGGTTACGGCAGAGGCTGGGCTGGGACCAGGACTGGGCTGGGGCAGGGACTGGGGCAGGGCTGGGGCTGGGGCTGGGGCTGAGGGCAGGGCTGGGCTAGGGCTGGGGCTGGGGCAGGGCTGTGGCTGGAGCTGGGCTGCCACTGAGACTGGGCTGGGGGCGAGAGTGGGTCGGGGGCTGGGGCTGGTGCTGGGGATGGGGCTGGGAGCAGGGCTGGGCTGGGGCGGGGACTGGAGCCAGGTCTGAGGCTGGGCTAGGGTCTGGGCAGGGCTGGGGGTAGGGATGGGAGTGGGGCTGGGCAGAAGCTGGGCTGGGGCCGGGGGTGGGGCTGGGGCTGGGGCTGGGCTGTGGCTGGGGCTGGGGCAGGGCTGGGCTGGAGGCTGGGCCTTTGGCTGGGGCTGGGCTGGGGGAAGGGTTGGGGCTGGAACCAAGTCTTGGACAGGTCTGGGGCAGGGCTGGGTCCGGGCCTGGGGCTGGGGCAGGGCTGGGGCTGGGGCTGGGGCTGAGGGCAGGGCTGGGCTAGGGCTGGGCCTGGGCTGAGGGCAGGGCTGGGCTGGGGCTGGGGCTGGGCTGAGGGCAGGGCTGGGCTAGGGCTGGGGCTGGGGCAGGGCTGTGGCTGGAGCTGGGCTGGGGCTGGGGCAGGGCTTGGGCCGAGGGTGGGGCTGGGGCAGGGGCTGGTGCTGGGGCCGGGGCTGGGAGCAGGGCTGGGCTGGGGCGGAGGCTGGAGCCAAGGCTGAGGCTGGGCTAGGGTCTGGGCTGGGCCGGGGCTGCGACTGGGGCTGGGTCCAGGGCAGGGGCTGGGCTGGGGCTGGGCTGGGCCGGGGCGGGTCTGGGGCTGGGCTGTGGCTGAGGGCAGGGCTGGGCTGGGGTTGGGGCTGGGTTGAGGGCAGGGCTGGGTCTAGGTCTTGGGCGGGGGCAGGGCTGGGCTGGGTTCTGGGCTGGGCCTGGGGCATGGCTGGGCCCGAGGCTGGGGCAGGGCTGGGGACTGAGGTTGGGGCCGGGGCTGGGGCTGGGTTGGGGCCGGCTCTGAAGCAGGACTAGGCTGGAGGCTGGGCCTTGGGCTGGGGCAGGGCTGGGGTAGGGCTGGAGCCGGGGCTGGGGCCGGGGCTGGGAGCAGGGCTGGGCTGGGGCGGGGAATGGAGCCGGGGCTGAGGCTGGGCTAGGGTCTGGGCCGGGGCTGGTGCTGCAACTGGGGCTGGGTCCGGGGCTGGGGCTGGGGCTGGGTCCAGGGCAGGGGCTGGGCTGGGGCTGGGCTGGGGCTGGGGCTGGGTTCGGTGCAGGGCTGGGGCTGGGGCAGGGCTGGGCTAGGGCTGGGCTGGGGCTGGGGCTGGGGCCGTGGGTGGGGCTGGGCTGGGGGCTGGGCTGGGCCTGGGCTGAGGGCAGGGCTGGGCTACGGCTGGGGCTGGGGCTGAGTCCATGGTGGGGATGGGGCTGGGCTAGGGGCAGGGCTGGGTTTGGGCGGTGGGTGGGGCTGGGCTGGGGCAGGGCTGGGTCTGGGGCTGGGCTGGGGCTGGGGCTGGGCCTGGGCAGGGGCTGGGCTGGGGCTGGTGCTGGGTCCAGGGTGGGGCTGGGGGCTGGGCTGTGGCTGGGGCTGGGCTGGGGCAGGGCTGGGGTAAGGCTGGAGCAGGGGCTAAGGCCGGGGCTGGGCTATGGCTGGGCTGGGGCCGGGGCTGGGGCCGTGGGTGGGGCTGGGCTGGGAGCTGGGCTGGGCCTGGGCTGAGAGCAGGGCTGGGCTAGGTCTGGGGCTGGAGCAGGGCTGCGGCCGGGGCTGGGGCTGGGGCTGGGGCTGGGACAGGGCAGGGGCTGGGGCTGCGGCTGGGGCAGGGCTGGGGGCAGGGATGGGAGAGGGGCTGGGCAGGGGCCGGGGCTGGGCTGGGGCAGGGGTGGGGCTGGGGCTGGGCTGGGGCTGGGTCCAGGGCAGGGGCTGGACTGGGGCTGAGCTAGGGCTGGGCTGGGGCTGGGGCCGTGGGTGGGGCTGGGCTGGGGGCTGGGCTGGACCTGGGCTGAGGGCAGGGCTGGGCTACGGCTGGGGCTGGGGCTGGGTCCAGGGTGGGGATGGGGCTGGGCTTGGGGCAGGGCTGGGGTTGGGCGGTGGGTGGGGCTGGGCTGGGCAGGGCTGGGTCTGGGTCTGGGCTGGGGCTGGGGCTGGGCCTGGGCAGGGGCTGGGCTGGGTTCTGGGCTGAGGCTGGGCTGGGTTCTGGGCTGGGCCTGGGACAGGGCTGGGCCTGAGGCTGGGGCAGGGCTGGGGTAGGGCTGGAGCTGGAGCTGGGGCCGGGGCTGTGAGCAGGGCTGGGACTGAGGTTGGGGCCGGGGCTGGGGCTGGGTTGGGGCCGGCGCTGAAGCAGGACTAGGCTGGAGGCTGGGCCTTGGGCTGGGGCTGGGCTGGGGGCAGGGCTGGGGCTGGGGCCGGGGCTGGGGTAGGACTGGGGGTGGGACAAGCTGGGGCCAGGGTTGGGGCTGGGGCTGGGGCTGAGGCAGGGCTGGGGGTAGGGATGGGAGTGGGGCTGGGCAGGGGCTGGGCTGTGGCCGGGGGTGGGGCTGGGGCTGGGGCTGGGCTGTGGCTGGGGCTGGGGCAGGGCTGGGCTAGGGCTGGGCTGGCGCTGGGCCTGCGGGTGGGGCTTAGTCCAGGGCTGGGGCAGGGCTGAGGCTGGGTCCAGGGCTGGGGCTGGGGCTGGGCTGGGGCTGAGGGTGGGGCTGGGGCTGGGGCTGGGCTGGGGACGGGGATGGGGCAGAACTAGGCTGGAGGCTGGGCCTTGGGCTGGGGCCAGGTTGGGGGCAGGCCTGAGCGATGAGGCCGAGACTCGGCTGGGGGCAGGGCTGGGGTCGGGGCCGGAACCAAGTCAAGGGCAGGGCTGGGGCTGGGGCTGGGTTAGGGCAGAGGCTGGGCTGGGACTAGGACTGGGCTGGGGCAGGGACTGGGGCAGGGCTGGGGCTGGGGCTGGGGCTGAGGGCAGGGCTGGGCTAGGGCTGGGCCTGGGCTGAGGGCAGGGCAGGGCTGGGGCTGGGGCTGGGCTGAGGGCAGGGCTGGGATTGGGCTGGGGCTGGGGCAGGGCTGTGGCTGGAGCTTGGCTGGGGCTGGGCTGGGGCTGGGTCCAGGGCAGGGGCTGGAGCTGGGGCTGGGCTGGGGCTGGGGTGAGGGCAGGGCTGGGGCTGGGGCTGGGGCCATGGGTGGGGCTGGGCTGGGGGCTGGGCTGGGCCTGGGCTGAGGGCAGGGCTGGGCTACGGCTGGGGCTGGGGCTGGGTCCATGTTGGGGATGGAGCTAGGCTGGGGGCAGGGCTGGGGTTGGGCGGTGGGTGGGGCTGGGCTGGGGCAGGGCTGGGTCTGGGTCTGGGCTGGGGCTGGGGCTGGGTCCAGGGCAGGGGCTGGGCTGGGGCTGGTGCTGGGTCCAGGGTGGGGCTGGGGCTGGGCTGGGGCTGGTGCTAGGGCTGGGCTGGGGCTGGTGCTAGGGCTGGGCTGGGTCAGGGCTGGGGCTGGGGCTGGGCTGGGGCCGAGGCTTGGGCAGGGCTGGAGTAGGGCTGGGGCTGGGTTCGGTGCAGGGCTGGGGCTGGGGCAGGGCGAGGGCTGGGCTGGTGCAAAGGGTGTGGCCGGGGCTGGGGCTGGGGCTGGAGCTGGAATCAAGTCTTGGGCAGGGCTGCGGCTGGGGTGGGGCCGGGGCTGGGCAGGAGCCAGGGCTGGGGCAGGGCTGGGGCTCTGCCTGGGGCAGTATTAGGCTGGAGGCTGGGCCTTGGGCTGGGGCCGGGCTGGGGCCGGGGCTGGGGCTGGGGCAGGGCTGGGGCTGGGTCCAGGCCTGGGGCTGGGCTGAGGGCAGGGCTGGGCTAGGGCTGGGGCTGGGGGCAGGGATGGGGCTGGGGCTGGGCTGGGGCCGGGGCTGGGGCCAGGGTTCGGGCTGGGGCTGGGCTGGGTGCAGGGCTGGGGCTGGGCTGGGTCAGGGCTGGGGCTGAGGCTGGGCTGGGGTTGGGGCTGGGACCAGGGCTGGGGCTGGGCTGGGCCTGGGTCCAGGGCTGGGGCTGGGCTGGTGCTGGGGCTGGGGCAGGACTAGGCTGGAGGCTGGGCCTTTGGCTGGGGCTGGGCTGGGGGAAGGGTTGGGGCTGGAACCAAGTCTTGGACAGGTCTGGGGCAGGGCTGGGTCCGGGCCTGGGGCTGGGGCAGGGCTGGGGCTGGGGCTGGGGCTGAGGGCAGGGCTGGGCTAGGGCTGGGCCTGGGCTGAGGGCAGGGCTGGGCTGGGGCTGGGGCTGGGCTGAGGGCAGGGCTGGGCTAGGGCTGGGGCTGGGGCAGGGCTGTGGCTGGGGCTGGGCTGGGGCTGGGGCTGGGCTTGGGCCGAGGGTGGGGCTGGGGCTGGGGCTGGTGCTGGGGCCAAGGCTGGGAGCAGGGCTGGGCTGGGGCTGGGGACTGGAGCCGGGGCTGAGGCTGGGCTGGGACTGGGGCTGGGGCTGGGCTGGGGCTGGGTCCAGGGCAGGGGCTGGGCTGGGGCCGGGGCTGAGGGTGGGGCTGGGGCTGGGGCTGGGGCTGGGCTGGGGACGGGGATGGGGCAGAACTAGGCTGGAGGCTGGACTGGGGCCAGGTTGGGGGCAGGCCTGAGTGCTGGGGTCGAGGCTAGGCTGGGGACAGGGCTGGGGTCGGGGCTGGAACCAAGTCAAGGGCAGGGCTGGGGCTGGGGCTGGGTTAGGGCAGAGGCTGGGCTGGGACCAGGACTGGGCTGGGGCAGGGACTGGGGCAGGGCTGGGGCTGGGGCTGGGGCTGAGGGCAGGGCAGGGCTAGGGCTGGGCCTGGGCTGAGGACAGGGCTGGGCTAGGGCTGGGGCTGGGGGCAGGGATGGGGCTGGGGCTGGGCTGGGGCCGGGGCTGGGGCCAGGGTTCGGGCTGGGGCTGGGGCTGGGGCTGGGTGCAGGGCTGGGGCTGGGCTGGGTCAGGGCTGGGGCTGAGGCTGGGCAGGGGTTGGGGCTGGGACCAGGGCTGGGGCTGGGCTGGGCCTGGGTCCAGGGCTGGGGCTGGGCTGGTGCTGGGGCTGGGGCAGGACTAGGCTGGAGGCTGGGCCTTGGGCTGGGGCTGGGCTGGGGCCGGGGCTGGGGCTGGGGCAGGGCTGGGGCTGCGGCTGGGAGTGGGGGCAGGGATGGGGTGGGGGCTGGGGCTGTGTTCTGTGCAGGGCTGGGGCTGGGTCCAGGCCTGGGGCTGGACTGAGGGCAGGGCAAGGCTAGGGCTGGGGCTGGGGCAGGTGTGGGGCTGGGGCAGGGCTGGGTTGGGGGCAGGTATAGGGCTGGGGCTGGGCTGGGGCCGGGGCAGGGCCGGGGCTGGGTCCAGGCCTGGGGCTGGGCTGAGGGCAGGGCTGGGCTGGGGCTGGGGCTGGGGCAGGACTAGGCTGGAGGCTGGGCCTTGGGCTGGGGCTGGGCTGGGGGAAGGGTTGGGGCTGGGGCTGGAACCAAGTCTTGGACAGGTCTGGGGCAGGGCTGGGTCCGACCCTGGGGCTGGGGCAGGGCTGGGGCTGGGGCTGGGGCTGAGGGCAGGGCTGGGCTAGGGCTGGGCCTGGGCTGAGGGCAGGGCTGGGCTGGGGGCTGGGCCTGGGCTGAGGGCAGGGCTGGGCTAGGGCTGGGGCTGGGGCAGGGCTGTGGCTGGAGCTGGGCTGGGGCTGGGGCAGGGCTGGGGCCGAGGGTGGGGCTGGGGCAGGGGCTGGTGCTGGGGCCGGGGCTGGGAGCAGGGCTGGGCTGGGGCGGAGGCTGGAGCCGGCGCTGGGGCCGGGGCTGGGAGCAGGGCTGGGCTGGTGCGGGGACTGGAGCCAAGGCTGAGGCTGGGCTAGGGTCTGGGCTGGGCCGGGGCTGCGACTGGGGCTGGGTCCAGGGCAGGGGCTGGGCTGGGGCTGGGCTGGGCCGGGGCGGGGCTGGGGCTGGGCTGTGGCTGAGGGCAGGGCTGGGCTGGGGTTGGGGCTGGGTTGAGGGCAGGGCTGGTCTAGGTCTTGGGCGGGGGCAGGGCTGGGCTGGGTTCTGGGCTGGGCCTGGGGCATGGCTGGGCCCGAGGCTGGGGCAGGGCTGGGACTGAGGTTGGGGCCGGGGCTGGGGCTGGTTTGGGGCCGGCGCTGAAGCAGGACTAGGCTGGAGGCTGGGCCTTGGGCTGGGGCAGGGCTGGGGTAGGGCTGGAGCCGGGGCTGGGGCCGGGGCTGGGAGCAGGGCTGGGCTGGGGCGGGGAATGGAGCCGGGGCTGAGGCTGGGCTAGGGTCTGGGCCGGGGCTGGTGCTGCAACTGGGGCTGGGTCCGGGGCTGGGGCTGGGGTTGGGTCCAGGGCAGGGGCTGGGCTGGGGATGGGCTGGGGCTGGGGCTGGGTTCGGTGCAGGGCTGGGGCTGGGGCAGGGCTGGGCTAGGGCTGGGCTGGGGCTGGGGCTGGGGCCGTGGGTGGGGCTGGGCTGGGGGCTGGGCTGGGCCTGGGCTGAGGGCAGGGCTGGGCTACGGCTGGGGCTGGGGCTGAGTCCAGGGTGGGGATGGGGCTGGGCTAGGGGCAGGGCTGGGGTTGGGCGGTGGGTGGGGCTGGGCTGGGGCAGGGCTGGGTCTGGGTCTGGGCTGGGGCTGGGGCTGGGCCTGGGCAGGGGCTGGGCTGGGGCTGGTGCTGGGTCCAGAGTGGGGCTGGGGCTGGGCTGTGGCTGGGGCTGGGCTGGGCAGGGCTGGGGTAAGGCTGGAGCCGGGGCTGGGGCCGGGGCTGGGCTATGGCTGGGCTGGGGCCGGGGCTGGGGCCGTGGGTGGGGCTGGGCTGGGAGCTGGGCTGGGCCTGGGCTGAGAGCAGGGCTGGGCTAGGTCTGGGGCTGGAGCAGGGCTGCGGCCGGGGCTGGGGCTGGGGCTGGGGCTGGGACAGGGCAGGGGCTGGGGCTGCGGCTGGGGAAGGGCTGGGGGCAGGGATGGGAGAGGGGCTGGGCAGGGGCCGGGGCTGGGCTGGGGCAGGGGTGGGGCTGGGGCTGGGCTGGGGCTGGGTCCAGGGCAGGGGCTGGACTGGGGCTGAGCTAGGGCTGGGCTGGGGCTGGGGCTGGGGCCGTGGGTGGGGCTGGGCTGGGGGCTGGGCTGGGCCTGGGCTGAGGGCAGGGCTGGGCTACGGCTGGGGCTGGGGCTGGGTCCAGGGTGGGGCTGGGGCTGGGCTTGGGGCAGGGCTGGGGTTGGGCGGTGGGTGGGGCTGGGCTGGGCAGGGCTGGGTCTGGGTCTGGGCTGGGGCTGGGGCTGGGCCTGGGCAGGGGCTGGGCTGGGGCTGGTGCTGGGTCCAGGGTGGGGCTGGGGCTGGGCTGGGGCTGGGGCTGGGTCCAGGGCAGGGGCTGGGCTGGGGCTGGTGCTAGGGCTGGGCTGGGGCAGGGCTGGGGCTGGGGCTGGGCTGGGGCCGAGGGTGGGGCTGGGCTGGGGTCTCGGCTGGGCCTGGGGAAGGGCTGGGCCCGAGGCTTGAGCAGGGCTGGAGTAGGGCTGGGGCTGGGTTCGGTGCAGGGCTGGGGCTGGGGCAGGGCGGGGGCTGGAACAGGGCTGGGCTAGGGCTGGGCTGGGGCTGGGGACAGGGCTGGGGCAGGGCTGGGACTGGGCTGGGACCGGGACTGGGCTGCGGTAGGGCTGGGGCAGGTGCTGGGCTGGGGCTGGTCTGGGGCTGGGGCTGGGGCCGGGGCTGGGACTGGGGCTGGGGCCAGGGCTGGGGCCAGGGCTGGTGCTGGGCTGGGTTCTGGGCTGGGCTGGGGCGGGGACTGGAGCCGGGGCTGAGGCTTGGCTGGGCTGGGGCTGGGTCCAGGGCAGGGGCTGGGCTGGGGCCGGGGCTGAGGCTGGGCTGGGTTCTGGGCTGGGCCTGGGACAGGGCTGGGCCCGAGGCTGGGGCAGGGCTGGGGTAGGGCTGGAGCTGGAGCTGGGGCTGGGGCTGTGAGCAGGGCTGGGACTGAGGTTGGGGCCGGGGCTGGGGCTGGGTTGGGGCCGGCACTGAAGCAGGACTAGGCTGGAGGCTGGGCCTTGGGCTGGGGCTGGGGCTGGGGCAGGGGCAGGGCTGGGCTAGGGCTGGTCTGGGGCTGGGGCTGCGGGTGGGGCTTAGTCCAGGGCTGGGACAGGGCTGAGGCTGGGTCCAGGGCTGGGGCTGGGGCTGGGCTGGGGCTGAGGGTGGGGCTGGGGCTGGGGCTGGGGCTGGGCTGGGGACGGGGATGGGGCAGAACTAGGCTGGAGGCTGGGCCTTGGGCTGGGGCCAGTTTGGGGGCAGGCCTGAGCGCTGGGGCCGGGTCTCGGCTGGGGGCAGGGCTGGGGTCGGGGCTGGAACCAAGTCAAGGGCAGGGCTGGGGCTGGGGCTGGGTTATGGCAGAGGCTGGGCTGGGACCAGGACTGGGCTGGGGCAGGGACTGGGGCAGGGCTGGGGCTGGGGCTGGGGCTGAGGGCAGGGCTGGGCTAGGGCTGGGGCTGGGGCAGGGCTGTGGCTGGAGCTGGGCTGCCACTGAGACTGGGCTGGGGGCGAGAGTGGGTCGGGGCTGGGGCTGGTGCTGGGGATGGGGCTGGGAGCAGGGCTGGGCTGGGGCGGGGACTGGAGCCAGGTCTGAGGCTGGGCTAGGGTCTGGGCAGGGCTGGGGGTAGGGATGGGAGTGGGGCTGGGCAGGGGCTGGGCTGGGGCCGGGGGTGGGGCTGGGGCTGGGGCTGGGCTGTGGCTGGGGCTGGGCAGGGCTGGGCTAGGGCTGGGCTGGGGCTGGGGCTGCGGGTGGGGCTTAGTCCAGGGCTGGGGCAGGGCTGAGGCTGGGTCCAGGGCTGGGGATGGGGCTGGGCTGGGGCTGAGGGTGGGGCTGGGGCTGGGGCTGGGGCAGGGCTGGGGGCAGGGATGGGAGAGGGGCTAGGCAGGGGCCGGGGCTGGGCTGGGGCAGGGGTGGGGCTGGGGTGGGGCTGGGGCTGGGCAGGGGCTGGGTCCAGGGCTGGGGCTGGGCTGGGGCTGGGCTGGGGCTGGGGCTGGGTTTGGTGCAGGGCTGGGGCTGGGGCAGGGCTGGGCTAGGGCTGGGCTGGGGCTGGGGCTGGGGCCATGGGTGGGGCTGGGCTGGGGGCTGGGCTGGGCCTGGGCTGAGGGCAGGGCTGGGGGTAGGGCTGGGTCCAGGGCAGGGGCTGGGCTGGGGCTGGGGCTGGGGCAGGGCTGGGGGTAGGGCTGGAGCAGGAGCTGGGGCCGGGGCTGTGAGCACGGCTGGGACTGAGGTTGGGGCCGGGGCTGAGGCTGGGCTGGGTTCTGGGCTGGGCCTGGGACAGGGCTGGGCCTGAGGCTGGGGCAGGGCTGGGGTAGGGCTGGAGCTGGAGCTGGGGCCGGGGCTGTGAGCAGGGCTGGGACTGAGGTTGGGGCTGGGGCTGGGTTGGGGCCGGCGCTGAAGCAGGACTAGGCTGGAGGCTGGGCCTTGGGCTGGGGCTGGGCTGGGGGCAGGGCTGGGGATGGGGCCGGGGCTGGGGTAGGACTGGGGGTGGGACAAGCTGGGGCCAGGGTTGGGGCTGGGGCTGGGGCTGAGGCAGGGCTGGGGGTAGGGATGGGAGTGGGGCTGGGGCAGGGCTGGGCTAGGGCTAGGCTGGGGCTGGGGCTGCGGGTGGGGCTTAGTCCAGGGCTGGGGCAGGGCTGAGGCTGGGTCCAGGGCTGGGGCTGGGGCTGGGCTGGGGTTGAGGGTGGGGCTGGGGCTGGGGCTGGGGCTGGGCTGGGGACGGGGATGGGGCAGAACTAGGCTGGAGCCTGGGCCTTGGGCTGGGGCCAGGTTGGGGGCAGGCCTGAGCGCTGGGGCCGGGGCTCGGCTGGGGGCAGGGCTGGGGTCGGGGCTGGAACCAAGTCAAGGGCAGGGCTGGGGCTGGGGCTGGGGCTGGGGCAGGGCTGGGGGCAGGGCTGGGGCTGGGGCAGGGCTGGGGGCAGGGATGGGAGAGGGGCTGGGCAGGGGCCAGGGCTGGGCTGGGGCAGGGGTGGGGCTGGGGCTGGGCTGGGGCTGGGTCCAGGGCAGGGGCAGGCTGGGGCTGGGCTGGGACTGGGGCTGGGTTCGGTGCAGGGCTGGGGCTGGGGCAGGGCTGGGCTAGAGCTGGGCTGGGCCTGGGACAGGGCTGGGCCTGAGGCTGGGGCAGGGCTGGGGTAGGGCTGGAGCTGGAGCTGGGGCCGGGGCTGTGAGCAGGGCTGGGACTGAGGTTGGGGCCGGGGGAAGGGCTGGGCTAGGGCTGGGCCTGGGCTGAGGGCAGGGCTGGGCTGGGGCTGGGGCTGGGCTGAGGGCAGGGTTGGGCTGGGGCTGGGCGAGGGCTGGGGCTGGGCTGGGGCCGATTGTGGGGCTGGGGCTGGGGCTGGTGCTGGGGCCGGGGCTGGGAGCAGGGCTGGGCTGGGGCGGGGACTGGAGCCAAGGCTGAGTCTGGGCTAGGGTCTGGGCTGGGGCCGGGGCTGCGACTGGGGCTGGGTCCAGGGCAGGGGCTGGGCTGTGGCTGGACTGGGCCCGGGCAGGGCTGGGGGCAGGGATGGGAGAGGTGCTGGGCAGGGGCCGGGGCTGGGCTGGGGCAGGGGGGGGCCGGGGGCTGGGCAGGGCTGGGCTATGGCTGGGCTGGGGCCGGGGCTGGGGCCGTGGGTGGGGCTGGGCTGGGGGCTGGGCTGGGCCTGGGCTGAGAGCAGGGCTGGGCTGGGTCTGGGGCTGGGGCAGGGCTGGGGCCGGGGCTGGGGCTGGGGCTGGGACAGGGCTGGGGCCGGGGCTGGGGCTGGGGCAGGGCTGGGGGCAGGGATGGGAGAGGGGCTGGGCAGGGGCCGGGCTGGGCTGGGGCAGGGGTGGGGCTGGGGCTGGGCTGGGGCTGGGTCCAGGGCAGGGGCTGGGCTGGGGCTGGGCTGGGGCTGGGGCTGGGTCCAGGGTGGGGATGGGGCTGGGCTGGGGGCAGGGCTGGGGTTGGGCGGTGGGTGGGGCTGGGCTGGGGCAGGGCTGGGTCTGGGTCTGGGCTGGGGCTGGGGCTGGGTCCAGGGCAGGGGCTGGGCTGGGGCTGGTGCTGGGTCCAGGGTGGGGCTGGGGCTGGGTTGGAGCTGGGGCTGGGGCTGGGTCCAGGGCAGGGGCTGGGCTGGGGCTGGTGCTAGGGCTGGGCTGGGGTAGGGCTGGGGCTGGGGCTGGGCTGGGGCCGAGGGTGGGGCTGGGCTGGGGTCTCGGCTGGGCCTGGGAAGGGCTGGGCCCGAGGCTTGGGCAGGGCTGGGGCTGGGGCTGGGCTGGGCCGAGGGTGGGGCTGGGGCTGCGGCTGGGGCTGGGGCTGGGGCTGGGGCTGGGCTGGGGCCGAGGGTGGGTCTGGGGCTGGGGCTGGTGCTGGGGCCGGGCGGGGGCTGGGGCTGGGGCAGGGTTGGGGCTGGGCTGTGGCTGGGGCTGGGGTCAGGGGCACGGGCCGCAGCTGGGGCAGGGCTGGGGCCGGGCTGGGGCTGGGGCTGGGCTGGACCTGAGGCTGGGGCAGGGCTGGGGCTGCGGCTGGGCTGGGGATGAGGGTGGGGCTGGGCTGGGCCTGGGGCAGGGCTGGGGCTGGGCTGGGGCTGGGGCTGGGCTGGACCTGAGGCTGGGGCAGGGCTGGGGCTGCGGCTGGGCTGGGGATGAGGGTGGGGCTGGGCTGGGCCTGGGGCAGGGCTGGACCTGAGGCTGGGGCAGGGCTGGGCCGGGGCTGGGGCTGGGGCTGGGCTGGGGGCAGGGCTGGGGCTGGGGCAGGGCTGGAACTGGGGCTGGGCTGGGGCCAAGGTTGGGGCTGGGGCTGGGGCTGGGCTGGTGCCGAGGGTGTGGCTGGGGCTGGGGCTGGGGCTGGAACCAAGTCTTGGGCAGGGCTGCGGCTGGGGTGGGGCTGGGGCTGGGGCAGGAGCCAGGGCTGGGGCAGGGCTGGGGCTGTGCCTGGGGCAGTACTAGGCTGGAGGCTGGGCCTTGGGCTGGGGCTGGGCTGGGGCCGGGGCTGGGGCTGGGGCAGGGCTGGGGCTGCGGCTGGGAGTGGGGGCAGGGATGGGGTGGGGGCTGGGGCTGTGTTCTGGGCAGGGCTGGGGCTGGGTCCAGGCCTGGGGCTGGACTGAGGGCAGGGCAAGGCTAGGGCTTGGGCTGGGGCAGGTGTGGGGCTGGGGCAGGGCTGGGTTGGGGGCAGGTATAGGGCTGGGCTAGGGCTGGGGCTGGGGGCAGGGATGGGGCTGGGGCTGGGCTGGGGCCGGGGCTGGGGCCAGGGTTCGGGCTGGGGCTGGGCTGGGTGCAGGGCTGGGGCTGGCTGGGTCAGGGCTGGGGCTGAGGCTGGGCTGGGGTTGGGGCTGGGACCAGGTCTGAGGATGGGCTGGGCCTGGGTCCAGGGCTGGGGCTGGGCTGGTGCTGGGGCTGGGCAGGACTAGGCTGGAGGCTGGGCCTTTGGCTGGGGCTGGGCTGGGGGAAGGGCTGGGGCTGGGGCTGGAACCAAGTCTTGGACAGGTCTGGGGCAGGGCTGGGGCCGGGCCTGGGGATGTGGCAGGGCTGGGGCTGGGGCTGGGGCTGAGGGCAGGGCTGGGCTAGGGCAGGGCCTGGGCTGAGGGCAGGGCTGGGCTGGGGCTGGGGCTGGGTTGAGGGCAGGGCTGGTCTAGGTCTTGGGCAGGGGCAGGGCTGGGGCCGGGGCTGAGGCTGGCTGGGTTCGGGGCTGGGCCTGGGGCATGGCTGGGCCCGAGGCTGGGGCAGGACTGGGACTGAGGTTGGGGCCGGGGCTGGGGCTGGGTTGGGGCCGGTGCTGAAGCAGGACTAGGCTGGAGGCTGGGCCTTGGGCTGGGGCAGGGCTGGAGTAGGGCTGGAGCCGGGGCTGGGGCCGTGGCTGGGAGCAGGGCTGGGCTGGGGCGGGGAATGGAGCTGGGGCTGAGGCTGGGCTAGGGTCTGGGCCTTGGCCAGTGCTGCAACTGGTGCTAGGTCCGGGGCTGGGGCTGGGCTGGGTCAGGGGCTGGGGCTGGGCTGTGGCTGGGGCTGGGCTGGGGCAGGGCTCGGGTAGGGCTGGAGCCGGGGCTGGGGCCGGGGCTGGGAGCAGGGCTGGGCTGGGGCGGGGACTGGGGCAGGGGCCAGAGCTGGGGCTGGGTTCGGTGCAGGGCTGGGGCTGGGGCAGGGCGGGGGCTGGGGCAGGGCTGGGCTATGGCTGGGCTGGGGCCGGGGCTGGGGCCGTGGGTGGGGCTGGGCTGGGGGCTGGGCTGGGCCTGGGCTGAGAGCAGGGCTGGGCTAGGTCTGGGGCTGGGGCAGGGCTAGGGCCGGGGCTGGGGCTGGGGCTGGGACAGGGCTGGGGCCGGGGCTGGGGCTGGGGCAGGGCTGGGGGCAGGGATGGGAGAGGGGCTGGGCAGGGGCCGGGGCTGGGCTGGGGCAGGGGCCGGGCTGGGGCTGGGCTGGGGCTGGGTCCAGGGCAGGGGCTGGGCTGGGGCTGCGCTGGGGCTGGGCTGGGTCCAGGGTGGGGATGGGGCTGGGCTGGAGCTGGGGCTGGGGCTGGGTCCAGGGCAGGGGCTGGGCTGGGGCTGGTGCTAGGGCTGGGCTGGGGCAGGGCTGGGGCTGGGGCTGGGCTGGGGTCTCGGCTGGGCCTGGGGAAGGGCTGGGCCCGAGGCTTGGGCAGGGCTGGAGTAGGGCTGGGGCTGGAGTAGGGCTGGGGCTGGGGCAGGGCGGAAGCTGGAACAGGGCTGGGCTAGGGCTGGGCTAGGGCCGGGGACAGGGCTGGGGCAGGGCTGGGACTGGGCTGGGACCAGGACTGGGCTGCGGTAGGGCTGGGGCAGGTGCTGGGCTGGGGCTGGTCTGGGGCTGGGGCTGGGGCCGGGGGCTGGGACTGGGGCTGGGGCCAGGGCTGGGGCCAGGGCTGGTGCTGGGCTGGGTTCTGGGCTGGGCTGGGGCGGGGACTGGAGCCGGGGCTGAGGCTGGGCTGGGGCTGGGGCTGGGCTGGGGCTGGGTCCAGGGCAGGGGCTGGGCTGGGGCTGGGGCTGTGGCTGGGGCTGGGGCAGGGCTGGGCTAGGGCTGGGCTGGGGCTGGAACCAAGTCTTGGACAGGTCTGGGGCAGGGCTGGGTCCGGGCCTGGGGCTGGGGCAGGGCTGGGGCTGGGGCTGGGGCTGAGGGCAGGGCTGGGCTAGGGCTGGGCCTGGGCTGAGGGCAGGGCTGGGCTGGGGCTGGGGCTGGGGCTAGAACCAAGTCTTGGACAGGTCTGGGGCAGGGCTGGGTCCGGGCCTGGGGCTGGGGCAGGGCTGGGGCTGGGGCTGGGGCTGAGGGCAGGCTGGGCTAGGGCTGGGCCTGGGCTGAGGGCAGGGCTGGGCTGGGGCTGGGGCTGGGCTGAGGGCAGGGCTGGGCTAGGGCTGGGGCTGGGGCAGGGCTGTGGCTGGGGCTGGGCTGGGGCTGGGGCTGGGCTTGGGCCGAGGGTGGGGCTGGGGCTGGGGCTGGTGCTGGGGGCCGGGGCTGGGAGCAGGGCTGGGCTGGGGCGGGGACTGGAGCCGGGGCTGAGGCTGGGCTGGGGCTGGGGCTGGGGGCTGGGCTGGGGCTGGGTCCAGGGCAGGGGCTGGGCTGGTGCCGGGGCTGGGGCTTTGTCCAGGGCAGGGGCTGGGCTGGGGCAGGGGCTGGGCTGGGGCCGGGGCTGAGGCTGGGCTGGGTTCTGGGCTGGGCCTGGGACAGGGCTGGGCCCGAGGTTGGGGCCAGGCTGGGGTAGGGCTGGAGCTGGAGCTGGGGCCGGGGCTGTGAGCAGGGCTGGGACTGAGGTTGGGGCCGGGGCTGGGGCTGGGCTGTGGCTGGGGCTGGGGCAGGGCTGGGCTAGGGCTGGGCTGGGGCTGGGCCTGCGGGTGGGGCTTAGTCAACGGCTGGGGCAGGGCTGAGGCTGGGTCCAGGGCTGGGGCTGGGGCTGGGCTGGGGCTGGGCTGGGGCCGGGGCTGAGGGTGGGGCTGGGGCTGGGGCTGGGGCTGGGCTGGGGACGGGGATGGGGCAGAACTAGGCTGGAGGCTGGGCTGGGGCCAGGTTGGGGGCAGGCCTGAGTGCTGGGGTCGAGGCTAGGCTGGGGACAGGGCTGGGGTCGGGGCTGGAACCAAGTCAAGGGCAGGGCTGGGGCTGGGGCTGGGTTAGGGCAGAGGCTGGGCTGGGACCAGGACTGGGCTGGGGCAGGGACTGGGGCAGGGCTGGGGCTGGGGCTGGGGCTGAGGGCAGGGCAGGACTAGGGCTGGGCCTGGTCTGAGGGCAGGGCTGGGCTAGGGCTGGGGCTGGGGGCAGGGATGGGGCTGGGGCTGGGCTGGGGCCGGGGCTAAGGCCAGGGTTCGGGCTAGGGCTGGGGCTGGGGCTGGGTGCAGGGCTGGGGCTGGGCTGGGTCAGGGCTGGGGCTGAGGCTGGGCTGGGGTTGGGGCTGGGACCAGGGCTGGGGCTGGGCTGGGCCTGGGTCCAGGGCTGGGGCTGGGCTGGTGCTGGGGCTGGGGCAGGACTAGGCTGGAGGCTGGGCCTTTGCTGGGGCTGGGCTGGGGGAAGGGCTGGGGCTGGGGCTGGAACCAAGTCTTGGACAGGTCTGGGGCAGGGCTGGGTCCGGGCCTGGGGCTGGGGCAGGGCTGGGGCTGGGGCTGGGGCTGAGGGCAGGGCTGGGCTAGGGCTGGGCCTGGGCTGAGGGCAGGGCTGGGCTGGGGCTGGGGCAGGGCTGTGGCTGGGGCTGGGCTGGGGCTGGGGCTGGGCTTGGGCCGAGGGTGGGGCTGGGGCTGGGGCTGGTGCTGGGGCTCGGGCTGGGAGCAGGGCTGGGCTGGGGCGGGGGACTGGAGCCGGGGCTGAGGCTGGGCTGGGGCTGGGGCTGGGGCTGGGCTGGGGCTGGGTCCAGGGCAGGGGCTGGGATGGTGCCGGGGCTGGGGCTGGGTCCAGGGCAGGGGCTGGGCTGGGGCCGGGGCTGGGGCCAGGGTTCGGGCTGGGGCTGGGGCTGGGGCTGGGTGCAGGGCTGGGGCTGGGCTGGGTCAGGGCTGGGGCTGAGGCTGGGCTGGGGTTGGGGCTGGGACCAGGGCTGGGGCTGGGCTGGGCCTGGGTCCAGGGCTGGGGCTGGGCTGGTGCTGGGGCTGGGGCAGGACTAGGCTGGAGGCTGGGCCTTGGGCTGGGGCTGGGCTGGGGCCGGGGCTGGGGCTGGGGCAGGGCTGGGGCTGCGGCTGGGAGTGGGGGCAGGGATGGGGTGCGGGCTGGGGCTGTGTTCTGGGCAGGGCTGGGGCTGGGTCCAGGCCTGGGGCTGGACTGAGGGCAGGGCAAGGCTAGGGCTGGGGCTGGGGCAGGTGTGGGGCTGGGGCAGGGCTGGGTTGGGGGCAGGTATAGGGCTGGGGCTGGGCTGGGGCCGGGGCAGGGCTGGGGCTGGGTCCAGGCCTGGGGCTGGGCTGAGGGCAGGGCTGGGCTGGGGCTGGGGCTGGGGCAGGACTAGGCTGGAGGCTGGGCCTTGGGCTGGGGCTGGGCTGGGGGAAGGGTTGGGGCTGGGGCTGGAACCAAGTCTTGGACAGGTCTGGGGCAGGGCTGGGTCCGACCCTGGGGCTGGGGCAGGGCTGAGGCTGGGGCTGGGGCTGAGGGCAGGGCTGGGCTGGGGCTGGGCCTGGGCTGAGGGCAGGGCTGGGCTGGGGCTGGGGCTGGGCTGAGGGCAGGGCTGGGCTAGGGCTGGGGCTGGAGCTGGGCTGGGGCTGGGGCAGGGCTGGGGCTGAGGGTGGGGCTGGGGCAGGGGCTGGTGCTGGGGCCGGGGCTGGGAGCAGGGCTGGGCTGGGGCGGGGGCTGGAGCCGGGGCTGGGGCCGGGGCTGGGAGCAGGGCTGGGCTGGGGCGGGGACTGGAGCCAAGGCTGAGGCTGGGCTAGGGTCTGGGCTGGGCCGGGGCTGCGACTGGGGCTGGGTCCAGGGCAGAGGCTGGGCTGGGGCTGGGCTGGGCCGGGGCGGGGCTGGGGCTGGACTGTGGCTGAGGGCAGGGCTGGGCTGGGGTTGGGGCTGGGTTGAGGGCAGGGCTGGTCTAGGTCTTGGGCGGGGGCAGGGCTGGGCTGGGTTCTGGGCTGGGCCTGGGGCATGGCTGGGCCCGAGGCTGGGGCAGGCCTGGGACTGAGGTTGGGGCCAGGGCTGGGGCTGGGTTGGGGCCGGCGCTGAAGCAGGACTAGGCTGGAGGCTGGGCCTTGGGCTGGGGCAGGGCTGGGGTAGGGCTGGAGCCAGGGCTGGGGCCGGGGCTGGGAGCAGGGCTGGGCTGGGGCAGGGAATGGAGCCGGGGCTGAGGCTGGGCTAGGGTCTGGGCCGGGGCTGGTGCTGCAACTGGGGCTGTGTCCGGGGCTGGGGCTGGGTCCAGGGCAGGGGCTGGGCTGGGGCTGGGCTGGGGCTGGGGCTGGGTTCGGTGCAGGGCTGGGGCTGGGGCAGCGCTGGGCTAGGGCTAAGCTGGGGCTGGGGCTGGGGCCGTGGGTGGGGCTGGGCTGGGGGCTGGGCTGGGCCTGGGCTGAGGGCAGGGCTGGGCTACGGCTGGGGCTGGGGCTAGGTCCAGGGTGGGGATGGGGCTGGGCTGGGGGCAGGGCTGGGGTGGGGCGGTGGGTGGGGCTGGGCTGGGGCAGGGCTGGGTCTGGGGCTGGGCTGGGGCTGGGGCTGGGGCTGGGCAGGGGCTGGGCTGGGGCTGGTGCTGGGTCCAGGGTGGGGCTGTGGCTGGGCTGTGGCTGGGGCTGGGCTGGGGCAGGGCTGGGGTAGGGCTGGAGCCGGGGCTGGGGCAGGGGCTGGGCTATGGCTGGGCTGGGGCCGGGGCTGGGGCCGTGGGTGGGGCTGGGCTGGGAGCTGGGCTGGGCCTGGGCTGAGAGTAGGGCTGGGCTAGGTCTGGGGCTGGAGCAGGGCTGCGGCCGGGGCTGGGGCTGGGGCTGGGGCTGGGACAGGGCTGGGGCTGGGGCTGCGGCTGGGGCAGGGCTGGGGGCAGGGATGGGAGAGGGGCTGGGCAGGGGCCGGGGCTGGGCTGGGGCAGGGGTGGGGCTGGGGCTGGGCTGGGGCTGGGTCCAGGGCAGGGGCTGGACTGGGGCTGCGCTAGGGCTGGGCTGGGGCTGGGGCTGGGGCCGTGGGTGGGGCTGGGATGGGGGCTGGGCTGGGCCTGGGCTGAGGGCAGGGCTGGGCTAGGGTTGGGGCTGGGGCTAGGTCCAGGGTGGGGATGGGGCTGGGCTTGGGGCAGGGCTGGGCTTGGGCGGTGGGTGGGGCTGGGCTGGGGCAGGGCTGGGTTTCGGTCTGGGCTGGGGCTGTGTCTGGGTCCAGGGCAGGGGCTGGGCTGGGGCTGGTGCTGGGTCCAGGGTGGGGCTGGGGCTGGGCTGGGGCTGGGTCCAGGGCAGGGGCTGGGCTGGGGCTGGGCTGGGGCTGGGGCTGGGTTCGGTGCAGGGCTGGGGCTGGGGCAGGGCTGGGCTAGGGCTGGGCTGGGGCTGGGGCTGGGGCCGTGGGTGGGGCTGGGCTGGGGGCTGGGCAGGGGCCGGGGCTGAGGGCAGGGCTGGGCTACGGCTGGGGCTGGGGCTGGGTCCAGGGTGGGGATGGGGCTGGGCTGGGGGCAGGGCTGGGGTTGGGCGGTGGGTGGGGCTGGGCTGGGGCAGGGCTGGGTCTGGGTCTGGGCTGGGGCTGGGGCTGGGGCTGGGCCTGGGCAGGGGCTGGGCTGGGGCTGGTGCTGGGTCCAGGGTGGGGCTGGGGCTGGGCTGGGGCTGGGGCTGGGTCCAGGGCAGGGGCTGGGCTGGGGCTGGTGCTAGGGCTGGGCTGGGGCAGGGCTGGGGCTGGGGCTGGGCTGGGGCCGAGGGTGGGGCTGGGCTGGGGTCTCGGCTGGGCCTGGGGAAGGGCTGGGCCCGAGGCTTGAGCAGGGCTGGAGTAGGGCTGGGGCTGGGTTCGGTGCTGGGCTGGGGCCGGGGACAGGGCTGGGGCAGGGCTGGGACTGGGCTGGGACCGGGACTGGGCTGCGGTAGGGCTGGGGCAGGTGCTGGGCTGGGGCTGGTCTGGGGCTGGGGCTGGGGCCGGGGCTGGGACTGGGGCTGGGGCCAGGGCTGGGGCCAGGGCTGGTGCTGGGCTGGGTTCTGGGCTGGGCTGGGGCGGGGACTGGAGCCGGGGCTGAAGCTTGGCTGGGGCTGGGGCTGGATCCAGGGCAGGGGCTGGGCTGGGGCCGGGGCTGAGGCTGGGCTGGGTTCTGGGCTGGGCCTGGGACAGGGCTGGGCCCGAGGCTGGGGCAGGGCTGGGGTAGGGCTGGAGCTGGAGCTGGGGCTGGGGCTGTGAGCAGGGCTGGGACTGAGGTTGGGGCCGGGGCTGGGGCTGGGTTGGGGCCGGCGCTGAAGCAGGACTAGGCTGGAGGCTGGGCCTTGGGCTGGGGCTGGGGCTGGGGCAGGGGCAGGGCTGGGCTAGGGCTGGTCTGGGGCTGGGGCTGCGGGTGGGGCTTAGTCCAGGGCTGGGACAGGGCTGAGGCTGGGTCCAGGGCTGGGGCTGGGGCTGGGCTGGGGCTGAGGGTGGGGCTGGGGCTGGGCTGGGGCTGGGCTGGGGACGGGGATGGGGCAGAAGTAGGCTGGAGGCTGGGCCTTGGGCTGGGGCCAGTTTGGGGGCAGGCCTGAGCGCTGGGGCCGGTCTCGGCTGGGGGCAGGGCTGGGGTCGGGGCTGGAACCAAGTCAAGGGCAGGGCTGGGGCTGGGGCTGGGTTACGGCAGAGGCTGGGCTGGGACCAGGACTGGGCTGGGGCAGGGACTGGGGCAGGGCTGGGGCTGGGCTGGGGCTGAGGGCAGGGCTGGGCTAGGGCTGGGGCTGGGGCAGGGCTGTGGCTGGAGCTGGGCTGCCACTGAGACTGGGCTGGGGGCGAGAGTGGGTCGGGGGCTGGGGCTGGTGCTGGGGATGGGGCTGGGAGCAGGGCTGGGCTGGGGCGGGGACTGGAGCCAGGTCTGAGGCTGGGCTAGGGTCTGGGCAGGGCTGGGGGTAGGGATGGGAGTGGGGCTGGGCAGGGGCTGGGCTGGGGCCGGGGGTGGGGCTGGGGCTGGGGCTGGGCTGTGGCTGGGCTGGGGCAGGGCTGGGCTAGGGCTGGGCTGGGGCTGGGGCTGGGGCTGCGGGTGGGGCTTAGTCCAGGGCTGGGGCAGGGCTGAGGCTGGGTCCAGGGCTGGGGATGGGGCTGGGCTGGGGCTGAGGGTGGGGCTGGGGCTGGGGCTGGGGCAGGGCTGGGGGCAGGGATGGGAGAGGGGCTAGGCAGGGGCCGGGGCTGGGCTGGGGCAGGGGTGGGGCTGGGGTGGGGCTGGGGCTGGGCAGGGGCTGGGTCCAGGGCTGGGGCTGGGCTGGGGCTGGGCTGGGGCTGGGGCTGGGTTTGGTGCAGGGCTGGGGCTGGGGCAGGGCTGGGCTAGGGCTGGGCTGGGGCTGGGGCTGGGGCCATGGGTGGGGCTGGGCTGGGGGCTGGGCTGGGCCTGGGCTGAGGGCAGGGCTGGGGGTAGGGCTGGGTCCAGGGCAGGGGCTGGGCTGGGGCTGGGGCTGGGGCAGGGCTGGGGGTAGGGCTGGAGCAGGAGCTGGGGCCGGGGCTGTGAGCACGGCTGGGACTGAGGTTGGGGCCGGGGCTGAGGCTGGGCTGGGTTCTGGGCTGGGCCTGGGACAGGGCTGGGCCTGAGGCTGGGGCAGGGCTGGGGTAGGGCTGGAGCTGGAGCTGGGGCCGGGGCTGTGAGCAGGGCTGGGACTGGGGTTGGGGCTGGGGCTGGGTTGGGGCCGGCGCTGAAGCAGGACTAGGCTGGAGGCTGGGCCTTGGGCTGGGGCTGGGCTGGGGGCAGGGCTGGGGATGGGGCCGGGGCTGGGGTAGGACTGGGGGTGGGACAAGCTGGGGCCAGGGTTGGGGCTGGGGCTGGGGCTGAGGCAGGGCTGGGGGTAGGGATGGGAGTGGGGCTGGGGCAGGGCTGGGCTAGGGCTAGGCTGGGGCTGGGGCTGCGGGTGGGGCTTAGTCCAGGGCTGGGGCAGGGCTGAGGCTGGGTCCAGGGCTGGGGCTGGGGCTGGGCTGGGGTTGAGGGTGGGGCTGGGGCTGGGGCTGGGGCTGGGCTGGGGACGGGGATGGGGCAGAACTAGGCTGGAGCCTGGGCCTTGGGCTGGGGCCAGGTTGGGGGCAGGCCTGAGCGCTGGGGCCGGGGCTCGGCTGGGGGCAGGGCTGGGGTCGGGGCTGGAACCAAGTCAAGGGCAGGGCTGGGGCTGGGGCTGGGTTAGGGCAGAGGGTGGGGCTGGGGATGGGCTGGGGCTGGGGCTGGGTCCAGGGCAGGGGCTGGGCTGGGGCTGGTGCCAGGGCTGTGCCTGGGGCAGTACTAGGCTGGAGGCTGGGCCTTGGGCTGGGGCCGGGCTGGGGCTGGGGCTGGTGCTGGGGCTCGGGCTGGGAGCAGGGCTGGGCTGGGGCGGGGACTGGAGCCGGGGCTGAGGCTGGGCTGGGGCTGGGGCTGGGGCTGGGCTGGGGCTGGGTCCAGGGCAGGGGCTGGGATGGTGCCGGGGCTGGGGCTGGGTCCAGGGCAGGGGCTGGGCTGGGGCCGGGGCTGGGGCCAGGGTTCGGGCTGGGGCTGGGGCTGGGGCTGGGTGCTGGGGCTGGGGCTGGGGCTGGGTGCAGGGCTGGGGCTGGGCTGGGTCAGGGCTGGGGCTGAGGCTGGGCTGGGGTTGGGGCTGGGACCAGGGCTGGGGCTGGGCTGGGCCTGGGTCCAGGGCTGGGGCTGGGCTGGTGCTGGGGCTGGGGCAGGACTAGGCTGGAGGCTGGGCCTTGGGCTGGGGACTGGGCTGGGGCCGGGGCTGGGGCTGGGGCAGGGCTGGGGCTGCGGCTGGGAGTGGGGGCAGGGATGGGGTGCGGGCTGGGGCTGTGTTCTGGGCAGGGCTGGGGCTGGGTCCAGGCCTGGGGCTGGACTGAGGGCAGGGCAAGGCTAGGGCTGGGGCTGGGGCAGGTGTGGGGCTGGGGCAGGGGCTGGGTTGGGGGCAGGTTATAGGGCTGGGGCTGGGCTGGGGCCGGGGCAGGGCTGGGGCTGGGTCCAGGCCTGGGGCTGGGCTGAGGGCAGGGCTGGGCTGGGGCTGGGGCTGGGGCAGGACTAGGCTGGAGGCTGGGCCTTGGGCTGGGGCTGGGCTGGGGGAAGGGTTGGGGCTGGGGCTGGAACCAAGTGTTGGACAGGTCTGGGGCAGGGCTGGGTCCGACCCTGGGGCTGGGGCAGGGCTGAGGCTGGGGCTGGGGCTGAGGGCAGGGCTGGGCTGGGGCTGGGCCTGGGCTGAGGGCAGGGCTGGGCTGGGGCTGGGGCTGGGCTGAGGGCAGGGCTGGGCTAGGGCTGGGGCTGGAGCTGGGCTGGGGCTGGGGCAGGGCTGGGGCTGAGGGTGGGGCTGGGGCAGGGGCTGGTGCTGGGGCCGGGGCTGGGAGCAGGGCTGGGCTGGGGCGGGGGCTGGAGCCGGGGCTGGGGCCGGGGCTGGGAGCAGGGCTGGGCTGGGGCGGGGGACTGGAGCCAAGGCTGAGGCTGGGCTAGGGTCTGGGCTGGGCCGGGGGCTGCGACTGGGGCTGGGTCCAGGGCAGAGGCTGGGCTGGGGCTGGGCTGGGCCGGGGCGAGGCTGGGGCTGGACTGTGGCTGAGGGCAGGGCTGGGCTGGGGTTGGGGCTGGGGTTGAGGGCAGGGCTGGTCTAGGTCTTGGGCGGGGGCAGGGCTGGGCTGGGTTCTGGGCTGGGCCTGGGGGCATGGCTGGGCCCGAGGCTGGGGCAGGCCTGGGACTGAGGTTGGGGCCAGGGCTGGGGCTGGGTTGGGGCCGGCGCTGAAGCAGGACTAGGCTGGAGGCTGGGCCTTGGGCTGGGGCAGGGCTGGGGGTAGGGCTGGAGCCAGGGCTGGGGCCGGGGGCTGGGAGCAGGGCTGGGCTGGGGCAGGGAATGGAGCCGGGGCTGAGGCTGGGCTAGGGTCTGGGCCGGGGCTGGTGCTGCAACTGGGGCTGTGTCCGGGGGCTGGGGCTGGGTCCAGGGCAGGGGCTGGGCTGGGGCTGGGCTGGGGCTGGGGCTGGGTTCGGTGCAGGGCTGGGGCTGGGGCAGCGCTGGGCTAGGGCTAAGCTGGGGCTGGGGCTGGGGCCGTGGGTGGGGCTGGGCTGGGGGCTGGGCTGGGCCTGGGCTGAGGGCAGGGCTGGGCTACGGCTGGGGCTGGGGCTAGGTCCAGGGTGGGGATGGGGCTGGGCTGGGGGCAGGGCTGGGGTGGGGCGGTGGGTGGGGCTGGGCTGGGGCAGGGCTGGGTCTGGGGCTGGGCTGGGGCTGGGGCTGGGGCTGGGCAGGGGCTGGGCTGGGGCTGGTGCTGGGTCCAGGGTGGGGCTGTGGCTGGGCTGTGGCTGGGGCTGGGCTGGGGCAGGGCTGGGGTAGGGCTGGAGCCGGGGCTGGGGCAGGGGCTGGGCTATGGCTGGGCTGGGGCCGGGGCTGGGGCCGTGGGTGGGGCTGGGCTGGGAGCTGGGCTGGGCCTGGGCTGAGAGTAGGGCTGGGCTAGGTCTGGGGCTGGAGCAGGGCTGCGGCCGGGGCTGGGGCTGGGGCTGGGGCTGGGACAGGGCTGGGGCTGGGGCTGCGGCTGGGGCAGGGCTGGGGGCAGGGATGGGAGAGGGGCTGGGCAGGGGCCGGGGCTGGGCTGGGGCAGGGGTGGGGCTGGGGCTGGGCTGGGGCTGGGTCCAGGGCAGGGGCTGGACTGGGGCTGCGCTAGGGCTGGGCTGGGGCTGGGGCTGGGGCCGTGGGTGGGGCTGGGATGGGGGCTGGGCTGGGCCTGGGCTGAGGGCAGGGCTGGGCTAGGGTTGGGGCTGGGGCTAGGTCCAGGGTGGGGATGGGGCTGGGCTTGGGGCAGGGCTGGGCTTGGGCGGTGGGTGGGGCTGGGCTGGGGCAGGGCTGGGTTTCGGTCTGGGCTGGGGCTGTGTCTGGGTCCAGGGCAGGGGCTGGGCTGGGGCTGGTGCTGGGTCCCAGGGTGGGGCTGGGGGCTGGGCTGGGGCTGGGTCCAGGGCAGGGGCTGGGCTGGGGCTGGGCTGGGGCTGGGGCTGGGGTTCGGTGCAGGGCTGGGGCTGGGGCAGGGCTGGGCTAGGGCTGGGCTGGGGCTGGGGCTGGGGCCGTGGGTGGGGCTGGGCTGGGGGCTGGGCTGGGCCTGGGCTGAGGGCAGGGCTGGGCTACGGCTGGGGCTGGGGCTGGGTCCAGGGTGGGGATGGGGCTGGGCTGGGGGCAGGGCTGGGGTTGGGCGGTGGGTGGGGCTGGGCTGGGGCAGGGCTGGGTCTGGGTCTGGGCTGGGGCTGGGGCTGGGGCTGGGCCTGGGCAGGGGCTGGGCTGGGGCTGGTGCTGGGTCCAGGGTGGGGCTGGGGCTGGGCTGGGGCTGGGGCTGGGTCCAGGGCAGGGGCTGGGCTGGGGCTGGTGCTAGGGCTGGGCTGGGGCAGGGCTGGGGCTGGGGCTGGGCTGGGGCCGAGGGTGGGGCTGGGCTGGGGTCTCGGCTGGGCCTGGGGAAGGGCTGGGCCCGAGGCTTGAGCAGGGCTGGAGTAGGGCTGGGGGCTGGGTTCGGTGCTGGGCTGGGGCCGGGGGACAGGGCTGGGGCAGGGCTGGGACTGGGCTGGGACCGGGACTGGGCTGCGGTAGGGCTGGGGCAGGTGCTGGGCTGGGGCTGGTCTGGGGCTGGGGCTGGGGCCGGGGCTGGACTGGGGCTGGGGCCAGGGCTGGGGCCAGGGCTGGTGCTGGGCTGGGTTCTGGGCTGGGCTGGGGCGGGGACTGGAGCCGGGGCTGAAGCTTGGCTGGGGCTGGGGCTGGGTCCAGGGCAGGGGCTGGGCTGGGGCCGGGGCTGAGGCTGGGCTGGGTTCTGGGCTGGGCCTGGGACAGGGCTGGGCCCGAGGCTGGGGCAGGGCTGGGGTAGGGCTGGAGCTCTGGGGCTGGGGCTGTGAGCAGGGCTGGGACTGAGGTTGGGGCCGGGGGCTGGGGCTGGGTTGGGGCCGGCGCTGAAGCAGGACTAGGCTGGAGGCTGGGCCTTGGGCTGGGGCTGGGGCTGGGGCAGGGGCAGGGCTGGGCTAGGGCTGGTCTGGGGCTGGGGCTGCGGGTGGGGCTTAGTCCAGGGCTGGGACAGGGCTGAGGCTGGGTCCAGGGCTGGGGCTGGGGCTGGGCTGGGGCTGAGGGTGGGGCTGGGGCTGGGGCTGGGGCTGGGCTGGGGACGGGGATGGGGCAGAAGTAGGCTGGAGGCTGGGCCTTGGGCTGGGGCCAGTTTGGGGGCAGGCCTGAGCGCTGGGGCCGGGTCTCGGCTGGGGGCAGGGCTGGGGTCGGGGCTGGAACCAAGTCAAGGGCAGGGCTGGGGCTGGGGCTGGGTTACGGCAGAGGCTGGGCTGGGACCAGGACTGGGCTGGGGCAGGGACTGGGGCAGGGCTGGGGCTGGGGCTGGGGCTGAGGGCAGGGCTGGGCTAGGGCTGGGGCTGGGGCAGGGCTGTGGCTGGAGCTGGGCTGCCACTGAGACTGGGCTGGGGGCGAGAGTGGGTCGGGGGCTGGGGCTGGTGCTGGGGATGGGGCTGGGAGCAGGGCTGGGCTGGGGCGGGGACTGGAGCCAGGTCTGAGGCTGGGCTAGGGTCTGGGCAGGGCTGGGGGTAGGGATGGGAGTGGGGCTGGGCAGGGGCTGGGCTGGGGCCGGGGGTGGGGCTGGGGCTGGGGCTGGGCTGTGGCTGGGGCTGGGGCAGGGCTGGGCTAGGGCTGGGCTGGGGCTGGGGCTGCGGGTGGGGCTTAGTCCAGGGCTGGGGCAGGGCTGAGGCTGGGTCCAGGGCTGGGGATGGGGCTGGGCTGGGGCTGAGGGTGGGGGCTGGGGCTGGGGCTGGGGCAGGGCTGGGGGCAGGGATGGGAGAGGGGCTAGGCAGGGGCCGGGGCTGGGCTGGGGCAGGGGTGGGGCTGGGGTGGGGCTGGGGCTGGGCAGGGGCTGGGTCCAGGGCTGGGGCTGGGCTGGGGCTGGGCTGGGGCTGGGGCTGGGTTTGGTGCAGGGCTGGGGCTGGGGCAGGGCTGGGCTAGGGCTGGGCTGGGGCTGGGGCTGGGGCCATGGGTGGGGCTGGGCTGGGGGCTGGGCTGGGCCTGGGCTGAGGGCAGGGCTGGGGGTAGGGCTGGGTCCAGGGCAGGGGCTGGGCTGGGGCTGGGGCTGGGGCAGGGCTGGGGGTAGGGCTGGAGCAGGAGCTGGGGCCGGGGCTGTGAGCACGGCTGGGACTGAGGTTGGGGCCGGGGCTGAGGCTGGGCTGGGTTCTGGGCTGGGCCTGGGACAGGGCTGGGCCTGAGGCTGGGGCAGGGCTGGGGTAGGGCTGGAGCTGGAGCTGGGGCCGGGGCTGTGAGCAGGGCTGGGACTGAGGTTGGGGCTGGGGCTGGGTTGGGGCCGGCGCTGAAGCAGGACTAGGCTGGAGGCTGGGCCTTGGGCTGGGGCTGGGCTGGGGGCAGGGCTGGGGCTGGGGCCGGGGCTGGGGTAGGACTGGGGGTGGGACAAGCTGGGGCCAGGGTTGGGGCTGGGGCTGGGGCTGAGGCAGGGCTGGGGGTAGGGATGGGAGTGGGGCTGGGGCAGGGCTGGGCTAGGGCTAGGCTGGGGCTGGGGCTGCAGGTGGGGCTTAGTCCAGGGCTGGGGCAGGGCTGAGGCTGGGTCCAGGGCTGGGGGCTGGGCTGGGGTTGAGGGTGGGGCTGGGGCTGGGGCTGGGGCTGGGCTGGGGACGGGGATGGGGCAGAACTAGGCTGGAGCCTGGGCCTTGGGCTGGGGCCAGGTTGGGGGCAGGCCTGAGCGCTGGGGCCGGGGCTCGGCTGGGGGCAGGGCTGGGGTCGGGGCTGGAACCAAGTCAAGGGCAGGGCTGGGGCTGGGGCTGGGTTAGGGCAGAGGGTGGGGCTGGGGATGGGCTGGGGCTGGGGCTGGGTCCAGGGCAGGGGCTGGGCTGGGGCTGGTGCCAGGGCTGTGCCTGGGGCAGTACTAGGCTGGAGGCTGGGCCTTGGGCTGGGGCCGGGCTGGGGCCGGGGCTGGGGCTGGGGCAGGGCTGGGGGCAGGGATGGGAGAGGGGCTGGGCAGGGGCCGGGGCTGGGCTGGGGCAGGGGTGGGGCTGGGGCTGGGCTGGGGCTGGGTCCAGGGCAGGGGCAGGCTGGGGCTGGGCTGGGACTGGGGCTGGGTTCGGTGCAGGGCTGGGGCTGGGGCAGGGCTGGGCTAGAGCTGGGCTGGGCCTGGGACAGGGCTGGGCCTGAGGCTGGGGCAGGGCTGGGGTAGGGCTGGAGCTGGAGCTGGGGCCGGGGCTGTGAGCAGGGCTGGGACTGAGGTTGGGGCCGGGGGAAGGGCTGGGCTAGGGCTGGGCCTGGGCTGAGGGCAGGGCTGGGCTGGGGCTGGGGCTGGGCTGAGGGCAGGGTTGGGCTGGGGCTGGGCGAGGGCTGGGGCTGGGCTGGGGCCGATTGTGGGGCTGGGGCTGGGGCTGGTGCTGGGGGCCGGGGCTGGGAGCAGGGCTGGGCTGGGGCGGGGACTGGAGCCAAGGCTGAGTCTGGGCTAGGGTCTGGGCTGGGGCCGGGGCTGCGACTGGGGCTGGGTCCAGGGCAGGGGCTGGGCTGTGGCTGGACTGGGCCCGGGCAGGGCTGGGGGCAGGGATGGGAGAGGTGCTGGGCAGGGGCCGGGGCTGGGCTGGGGCAGGGGGGGGCCGGGGGCTGGGGCAGGGCTGGGCTATGGCTGGGCTGGGGCCGGGGCTGGGGCCGTGGGTGGGGCTGGGCTGGGGGCTGGGCTGGGCCTGGGCTGAGAGCAGGGCTGGGCTGGGTCTGGGGCTGGGGCAGGGCTGGGGCCGGGGCTGGGGCTGGGGCTGGGACAGGGCTGGGGCCGGGGCTGGGGCTGGGGCAGGGCTGGGGGCAGGGATGGGAGAGGGGCTGGGCAGGGGCTGGGGCTGGGCTGGGGCAGGGGTGGGGCTGGGGCTGGGCTGGGGCTGGGTCCAGGGCAGGGGCTGGGCTGGGGCTGGGCTGGGGCTGGGGCTGGGTCCAGGGTGGGGATGGGGCTGGGCTGGGGGCAGGGCTGGGGTTGGGCGGTGGGTGGGGCTGGGCTGGGGCAGGGCTGGGTCTGGGTCTGGGCTGGGGCTGGGGCTGGGTCCAGGGCAGGGGCTGGGCTGGGGCTGGTGCTGGGTCCAGGGTGGGGCTGGGGCTGGGTTGGAGCTGGGGCTGGGGCTGGGTCCAGGGCAGGGGCTGGGCTGGGGCTGGTGCTAGGGCTGGGCTGGGGTAGGGCTGGGGCTGGGGCTGGGCTGGGGCCGAGGGTGGGGCTGGGCTGGGGTCTCGGCTGGGCCTGGGGAAGGGCTGGGCCCGAGGCTTGGGCAGGGCTGGGGCTGGGGCTGGGCTGGGGCCGAGGGTGGGGCTGGGGCTGCGGCTGGGGCTGGGGCTGGGGCTGGGGCTGGGCTGGGGCCGAGGGTGGGTCTGGGGCTGGGGCTGGTGCTGGGGCCGGGCGGGGGCTGGGGCTGGGGCAGGGTTGGGGCTGGGCTGTGGCTGGGGCTGGGGTCAGGGTCACGGGCCGCAGCTGGGGCAGGGCTGGGGCCGGGCTGGGGCGGGGTTCGGGGCAGGGCTAGGCTGTGGCTTGGGCTGGGCTGGGGCAGGGCTGGGGCTGGGCTGGGGCTGGGGCTGGGCTGGACCTGAGGCTGGGGCAGGGCTGGGGCTGCGGCTGGGCTGGGGATGAGGGTGGGGCTGGGCTGGGCCTGGGGCAGGGCTGGACCTGAGGCTGGGGCAGGGCTGGGCCGGGGCTGGGGCTGGGGCTGGGCTGGGGGCAGGGCTGGGGCTGGGGCAGGGCTGGAACTGGGGCTGGGCTGGGGCCAAGGTTGGGGCTGGGGCTGGGGCTGGGCTGGTGCCGAGGGTGTGGCTGGGGCTGGGGCTGGGGCTGGAACCAAGTCTTGGGCAGGGCTGCGGCTGGGGTGGGGCTGGGGCTGGGGCAGGAGCCAGGGCTGGGGCAGGGCTGGGGCTGTGCCTGGGGCAGTACTAGGCTGGAGGCTGGGCCTTGGGCTGGGGCTGGGCTGGGGCCGGGGCTGGGGCTGGGGCAGGGCTGGGGCTGCGGCTGGGAGTGGGGGCAGGGATGGGGTGGGGGCTGGGGCTGTGTTCTGGGCAGGGCTGGGGCTGGGTCCAGGCCTGGGGCTGGACTGAGGGCAGGGCAAGGCTAGGGCTTGGGCTGGGGCAGGTGTGGGGCTGGGGCAGGGCTGGGTTGGGGGCAGGTATAGGGCTGGGCTAGGGCTGGGGCTGGGGGCAGGGATGGGGCTGGGGCTGGGCTGGGGCCGGGGCTGGGGCCAGGGTTCGGGCTGGGGCTGGGGCTGGGTGCAGGGCTGGGGCTGGGCTGGGTCAGGGCTGGGGCTGAGGCTGGGCTGGGGTTGGGGCTGGGACCAGGTCTGAGGATGGGCTGGGCCTGGGTCCAGGGCTGGGGCTGGGCTGGTGCTGGGGCTGGGGCAGGACTAGGCTGGAGGCTGGGCCTTTGGCTGGGGCTGGGCTGGGGGAAGGGCTGGGGCTGGGGCTGGAACCAAGTCTTGGACAGGTCTGGGGCAGGGCTGGGGCCGGGCCTGGGGATGTGGCAGGGCTGGGGCTGGGGCTGGGGCTGAGGGCAGGGCTGGGCTAGGGCAGGGCCTGGGCTGAGGGCAGGGCTGGGCTGGGGCTGGGGCTGGGTTGAGGGCAGGGCTGGTCTAGGTCTTGGGCAGGGGCAGGGCTGGGGCCGGGGCTGAGGCTGGGCTGGGTTCGGGGCTGGGCCTGGGGCATGGCTGGGCCCGAGGCTGGGGCAGGACTGGGACTGAGGTTGGGGCCGGGGCTGGGGCTGGGTTGGGGCCGGCGCTGAAGCAGGACTAGGCTGGAGGCTGGGCCTTGGGCTGGGGCAGGGCTGGAGTAGGGCTGGAGCCGGGGCTGGGGCCGGGGCTGGGAGCAGGGCTGGGCTGGGGCGGGGAATGGAGCTGGGGCTGAGGCTGGGCTAGGGTCTGGGCCTTGGCCAGTGCTGCAACTGGTGCTAGGTCCGGGGCTGGGGCTGGGCTGGGTCAGGGGCTGGGGGCTGGGCTGTGGCTGGGGCTGGGCTGGGGCAGGGCTCGGGTAGGGCTGGAGCCGGGGCTGGGGCCGGGGCTGGGAGCAGGGCTGGGCTGGGGCGGGGACTGGGGCAGGGGCCAGAGCTGGGGCTGGGTTCGGTGCAGGGCTGGGGCTGGGGCAGGGCGGGGGCTGGGGCAGGGCTGGGCTATGGCTGGGCTGGGGCCGGGGCTGGGGCCGTGGGTGGGGCTGGGCTGGGGGCTGGGCTGGGCCTGGGCTGAGAGCAGGGCTGGGCTAGGTCTGGGGCTGGGGCAGGGCTAGGGCCGGGGCTGGGGCTGGGGCTGGGACAGGGCTGGGGCCGGGGCTGGGGCTGGGGCAGGGCTGGGGGCAGGGATGGGAGAGGGGCTGGGCAGGGGCCGGGGCTGGGCTGGGGCAGGGTCCAGGGCAGGGGCTGGGCTGGGGCTGGGGCTGGGGCAGGGCTGGGGGTAGGGCTGGAGCAGGAGCTGGGGCCGGGGCTGTGAGCACGGCTGGGACTGAGGTTGGGGCCGGGGCTGAGGCTGGGCTGGGTTCTGGGCTGGGCCTGGGACAGGGCTGGGCCTGAGGCTGGGGCAGGGCTGGGGTAGGGCTGGAGCTGGAGCTGGGGCCGGGGCTGTGAGCAGGGCTGGGACTGAGGTTGGGGCTGGGGCTGGGTTGGGGCCGGCGCTGAAGCAGGACTAGGCTGGAGGCTGGGCCTTGGGCTGGGGCTGGGCTGGGGGCAGGGCTGGGGATGGGGCCGGGGCTGGGGTAGGACTGGGGGTGGGACAAGCTGGGGCCAGGGTTGGGGCTGGGGCTGGGGCTGAGGCAGGGCTGGGGGTAGGGATGGGAGTGGGGCTGGGGCAGGGCTGGGCTAGGGCTAGGCTGGGGCTGGGGCTGCAGGTGGGGCTTAGTCCAGGGCTGGGGCAGGGCTGAGGCTGGGTCCAGGGCTGGGGGCTGGGCTGGGGTTGAGGGTGGGGCTGGGGCTGGGGCTGGGGCTGGGCTGGGGACGGGGATGGGGCAGAACTAGGCTGGAGCCTGGGCCTTGGGCTGGGGCCAGGTTGGGGGCAGGCCTGAGCGCTGGGGCCGGGGCTCGGCTGGGGGCAGGGCTGGGGTCGGGGCTGGAACCAAGTCAAGGGCAGGGCTGGGGCTGGGGCTGGGTTAGGGCAGAGGGTGGGGCTGGGGATGGGCTGGGGCTGGGGCTGGGTCCAGGGCAGGGGCTGGGCTGGGGCTGGTGCCAGGGCTGTGCCTGGGGCAGTACTAGGCTGGAGGCTGGGCCTTGGGCTGGGGCCGGGCTGGGGCCGGGGCTGGGGCTGGGGCAGGGCTGGGGGCAGGGATGGGAGAGGGGCTGGGCAGGGGCCGGGGCTGGGCTGGGGCAGGGGTGGGGCTGGGGCTGGGCTGGGGCTGGGTCCAGGGCAGGGGCAGGCTGGGGCTGGGCTGGGACTGGGGCTGGGTTCGGTGCAGGGCTGGGGCTGGGGCAGGGCTGGGCTAGAGCTGGGCTGGGCCTGGGACAGGGCTGGGCCTGAGGCTGGGGCAGGGCTGGGGTAGGGCTGGAGCTGGAGCTGGGGCCGGGGCTGTGAGCAGGGCTGGGACTGAGGTTGGGGCCGGGGGAAGGGCTGGGCTAGGGCTGGGCCTGGGCTGAGGGCAGGGCTGGGCTGGGGCTGGGGCTGGGCTGAGGGCAGGGTTGGGCTGGGGCTGGGCGAGGGCTGGGGCTGGGCTGGGGCCGATTGTGGGGCTGGGGCTGGGGCTGGTGCTGGGGCCGGGGCTGGGAGCAGGGCTGGGCTGGGGCGGGGACTGGAGCCAAGGCTGAGTCTGGGCTAGGGTCTGGGCTGGGGCCGGGGCTGCGACTGGGGCTGGGTCCAGGGCAGGGGCTGGGCTGTGGCTGGACTGGGCCCGGGCAGGGCTGGGGGCAGGGATGGGAGAGGTGCTGGGCAGGGGCCGGGGCTGGGCTGGGGCAGGGGGGGGCCGGGGGCTGGGGCAGGGCTGGGCTATGGCTGGGCTGGGGCCGGGGCTGGGGCCGTGGGTGGGGCTGGGCTGGGGGCTGGGCTGGGCCTGGGCTGAGAGCAGGGCTGGGCTGGGTCTGGGGCTGGGGCAGGGCTGGGGCCGGGGCTGGGGCTGGGGCTGGGACAGGGCTGGGGCCGGGGCTGGGGCTGGGGCAGGGCTGGGGGCAGGGATGGGAGAGGGGCTGGGCAGGGGCCGGGGCTGGGCTGGGGCAGGGGTGGGGCTGGGGCTGGGCTGGGGCTGGGTCCAGGGCAGGGGCTGGGCTGGGGCTGGGCTGGGGCTGGGGCTGGGTCCAGGGTGGGGATGGGGCTGGGCTGGGGGCAGGGCTGGGGTTGGGCGGTGGGTGGGGCTGGGCTGGGGCAGGGCTGGGTCTGGGTCTGGGCTGGGGCTGGGGCTGGGTCCAGGGCAGGGGCTGGGCTGGGGCTGGTGCTGGGTCCAGGGTGGGGCTGGGGCTGGGTTGGAGCTGGGGCTGGGGCTGGGTCCAGGGCAGGGGCTGGGCTGGGGCTGGTGCTAGGGCTGGGCTGGGGTAGGGCTGGGGCTGGGGCTGGGCTGGGGCCGAGGGTGGGGCTGGGCTGGGGTCTCGGCTGGGCCTGGGGAAGGGCTGGGCCCGAGGCTTGGGCAGGGCTGGGGCTGGGGCTGGGCTGGGGGCCGAGGGTGGGGCTGGGGCTGCGGCTGGGGCTGGGGCTGGGGCTGGGGCTGGGCTGGGGCCGAGGGTGGGTCTGGGGCTGGGGCTGGTG
>NW_027144536.1:0-36154 GCF_026170545.1 Melanerpes formicivorus | reverse complement strand
TTGATTTCGAGAGTGAGCGAAACTAATGAAAACATTGTTGGGGTAAAACCTAAAGGGAAAGACCTAGCACCAAATCCAATTTGCCATCTGATCTAACTTCTGGAGGCAGTCAAAATGAGCCTTAGAATTCTTCCCTACCTTATTCCTGTGCTGAGATACAGGCTGCTCCAACCTGCTGTAAAATGCTTGATTTCGAGAGTGAGCGAAACTAATGAAAACATTGTTGGGGTAAAACCTAAAGGGAAAGACCTAGCACCAAATCCAATTTGCCATCTGATCTAACTTCTGGAGGCAGTCAAAATGAGCCTTAGAATTCTTCCCCTACCTTATTCCTGTGCTGAGATACAGGCTGCTCCAACCTGCTGTAAAATGCTTGATTTCGAGAGTGAGCGAAACTAATGAAAACATTGTTGGGGTAAAACCTAAAGGGAAAGACCTAGCACCAAATCCAATTTGCCATCTGATCTAACTTCTGGAGGCAGTCAAAATGATCCTTAGAATTCTTCCCTACCTTATTCCTGTGCTGAGATACAGGCTGCTCCAACCTGCTGTAAAATGCTTGATTTCGAGAGTGAGCGAAACTAATGAAAACATTGTTGGGGTAAAACCTAAAGGGGAAAGACCTAGCACCAAATCCAATTTGCCATCTGATCTAACTTCTGGAGGCAGTCAAAAAGAGCCTTAGAATTCTTCCCTACCTTATTCCTGTGCTGAGATACAGGCTGCTCCAACCTGCTGTAAAATGCTTGATTTCGAGAGTGAGCGAAAACTAATGAAAACATTGTTGGGGTAAAACCTAAAGGGAAAGACCTAGCACCAAATCCAATTTGCCATCTGATCTAACTTCTGGAGGCAGTCAAAATGATCCTTAGAATTCTTCCTACCTTATTCCTGTGCTGAGATACAGGCTGCTCCAACCTGCTGTAAAATGCTTGATTTCGAGAGTGAGCGAAACTAATGAAAACATTGTTGGGGTAAAACCTAAAGGGAAAGACCTAGCACCAAATCCAATTTGCCATCTGATCTAACTTCTGGAGGCAGTCAAAATGAGCCTTAGAATTCTTCCCTACCTTATTCCTGTGCTGAGATACAGGCTGCTCCAACCTGCTGTAAAATCCTTGATTTCGAGAGTGAGCGAAACTAATGAAAACATTGTTGGGGTAAAACCTAAAGGGAAAGACCTAGCACCAAATCCAATTTGCCATCTGATCTAACTTCTGGAGGCAGTCAAAATGAGCCTTAGAATTCTTCCCTACCTTATTCCTGTGCTGAGATACAGGCTGCTCCAACCTGCTGTAAAATGCTTGATTTCGAGAGTGAGCGAAACTAATGAAAACATTGTTGGGGTAAAACCTAAAGGGAAAGACCTAGCACCAAATCCAATTTGCCATCTGATCTAACTTCTGGAGGCAGTCAAAATGATCCTTAGAATTCTTCCCTACCTTATTCCTGTGCTGAGATACAGGCTGCTCCAACCTGCTGTAAAATACTTGATTTCGAGAGTGAGCGAAACTAATGAAAACATTGTTGGGGTAAAACCTAAAGGGGAAAGACCTAGCACCAAATCCAATTTTGCCATCTGATCTAACTTCTGGAGGCAGTCAAAATGAGCCTTAGAATTCTTCCCTACCTTATTCCTGTGCTGAGATACAGGCTGCTCCAACCTGCTGTAAAATGCTTGATTTCGAGAGTGAGCGAAACTAATGAAAACATTGTTGGGGTAAAACCTAAAGGGAAAGACCTAGCACCAAATCCAATTTGCCATCTGATCTAACCTTCTGGAGGCAGTCAAAATGAGCCTTAGAATTCTTCCCTACCTTATTCCTGTGCTGAGATACAGGCTGCTCCAACCTGCTGTAAAATGCTTGATTTCGAGAGTGAGCGAAACTAATGAAAACATTGTTGGGGTAAAACCTAAAGGGAAAGACCTAGCACCAAATCCAATTTGCCATCTGATCTAACTTCTGGAGGCAGTCAAAATGAGCCTTAGAATTCTTCCCTACCTTATTCCTGTGCTGAGATACAGGCTGCTCCAACCTGCTGTAAAATGCTTGATTTCGAGAGTGAGCGAAACTAATGAAAACATTGTTGGGGTAAAACCTAAAGGGAAAGACCTAGCACCAAATCCAATTTGCCATCTGATCTAACTTCTGGAGGCAGTCAAAATGAGCCTTAGAATTCTTCCCTACCTTATTCCTGTGCTGAGATACAGGCTGCTCCAACCTGCTGTAAAAATGCTTGATTTCGAGAGTGAGCGAAACTAATGAAAACATTGTTGGGGTAAAACCTAAAGGGAAAGACCTAGCACCAAATCCAATTTGCCATCTGATCTAACTTCTGGAGGCAGTCAAAATGAGCCTTAGAATTCTTCGCTACCTTATTCCTGTGCTGAGATACAGGCTGCTCCAACCTGCTGTAAAATGCTTGATTTCGAGAGTGAGCGAAACTAATGAAAACATTGTTGGGGTAAAACCTAAAGGGAAAGACCTAGCACCAAATCCAATTTGCCATCTGATCTAACTTCTGGAGGCAGTCAAAATGATCCTTAGAATTCTTCCCTACCTTATTCCTGTGCTGAGATACAGGCTGCTCCAACCTGCTGTAAAATGCTTGATTTCGAGAGTGAGCGAAACTAATGAAAACATTGTTGGGGTAAAACCTAAAGGGAAAGACCTAGCACCAAATCCAATTTGCCATCTGATCTAACTTCTGGAGGCAGTCAAAATGAGCCTTAGAATTCTTCCCTACCTTATTCCTGTGCTGAGATACAGGCTGCTCCAACCTGCTGTAAAATGCTTGATTTCGAGAGTGAGCGAAACTAATGAAAACATTGTTGGGGTAAAACCTAAAGGGAAAGACCTAGCACCAAATCCAATTTGCCATCTGATCTAACTTCTGGAGGCAGTCAAAATGAGCCTTAGAATTCTTCCCTACCTTATTCCTGTGCTGAGATACAGGCTGCTCCAACCTGCTGTAAAATGCTTGATTTCGAGAGTGAGCGAAACTAATGAAAACATTGTTGGGGTAAAACCTAAAGGGAAAGACCTAGCACCAAATCCAATTGCCATCTGATCTAACTTCTGGAGGCAGTCAAAATGATCCTTAGAATTCTTCCCTACCTTATTCCTGTGCTGAGATACAGGCTGCTACCAACCTGCTGTAAAATGCTTGATTTCGAGAGTGAGCGAAACTAATGAAAACATTGTTGGGGTAAAACCTAAAGGGAAAGACCTAGCACCAAATCCAATTTGCCATCTGATCTAACTTCTGGAGGCAGTCAAAAAGAGCCTTAGAATTCTTCCCTACCTTATTCCTGTGCTGAGATACAGGCTGCTCCAACCTGCTGTAAAATGCTTGATTTCGAGAGTGAGCGAAACTAATGAAAACATTGTTGGGGTAAAACCTAAAGGGAAAGGACCTAGCACCAAAATCCAATTTGCCATCTGATCTAACTTCTGGAGGCAGTCAAAATGATCCTTAGAATTCTTCCCTACCTTATTCCTGTGCTGAGATACAGGCTGCTCCAACCTGCTGTAAAATGCTTGATTTCGAGAGTGAGCGAAACTAATGAAAACATTGTTGGGGTACAAACCTAAAGGGAAAGACCTAGCACCAAATCCAATTTGCCATCTGATCTAACTTCTGGAGGCAGTCAAAATGAGCCTTAGAATTCTTCCCTACCTTATTCCTGTGCTGAGATACAGGCTGCTCCAACCTTGCTGTAAAATGCTTGATTTCGAGAGTTGAGCGAAACTAATGAAAACATTGTTGGGGTAAAAACCTAAAGGGAAAGACCTTAGCACCAAATCCAATTTGCCATCTGATCTAACTTCTGGAGGCAGTCAAAATGAGCCTTAGAATTCTTCCCTACCTTATTCCTGTGCTGAGATACAGGCTGCTCCAACCTGCTGTAAAATGCTTGATTTCGAGAGTGAGCGAAACTATGAAAACATTGTTGGGGTAAAACCTAAAGGGAAAGACCTAGCACCAAATCCAATTTGCCATCTGATCTAACTTCTGGAGGCAGTCAAAATGATCCTTAGAATTCTTCCCTACCTTATTCCTGTGCTGAGATACAGGCTGCTCCAACCTGCTGTAAAATGCTTGATTTCGAGAGTGAGCGAAACTAATGAAAACATTGTTGGGGTAAAACCTAAAGGGAAAGACCTAGCACCAAATCCAATTTGCCATCTGATCTAACTTCTGGAGGCAGTCAAAAATGAGCCTTAGAATTCTTCCCTACCTTATTCCTGTGCTGAGATACAGGCTGCTCCAACCTGCTGTAAAATGCTTGATTTCGAGAGTGAGCGAAACTAATGAAAACATTGTTGGGTAAAACCTAAAGGGAAAGACCTAGCACCAAATCCAATTTGCCATCTGATCTAACTTCTGGAGGCAGTCAAAATGAGCCTTAGAATTCTTCCCTATCTTATTCCTGTGCTGAGATACAGGCTGCTCCAACCTGCTGTAAAATGCTTGATTTCGAGAGTGAGCGAAACTAATGAAAACATTGTTGGGGTAAAACCTAAAAGGGAAAGACCTAGCACCAAATCCAATTTGCCATCTGATCTAACTTCTGGAGGCAGTCAAAATGATCCTTAGAATTCTTCCCTACCTTATTCCTGTGCTGAGATACAGGCTGCTCCAACCTGCTGTAAAATGCTTGATTTCGAGAGTGAGCGAAACTAATGAAAACATTGTTGGGGTAAAACCTAAAGGGAAAAGACCTAGCACCAAATCCAATTTGCCATCTGATCTAACTTCTGGAGGCAGTCAAAATGAGCCTTAGAATTCTTCCCTATCTTATTCCTGTGCTGAGATACAGGCTGCTCCAACCTGCTGTAAAATGCTTGATTTCGAGAGTGAGCGAAACTAATGAAAACATTGTTGGGGTAAAACCTAAAGGGAAAGACCTAGCACCAAATCCAATTTGCCATCTGATCTAACTTCTGGAGGCAGTCAAAATGATCCTTAGAATTCTTCCCTACCTTATTCCTGTGCTGAGATACAGGCTGCTCCAACCTGCTGTAAAATGCTTGATTTCGAGGAGTGAGCGAAACTAATGAAAACATTGTTGGGGTAAAACCTAAAGGGAAAGACCTAGCACCAAATCCAATTTGCCATCTGATCTAACTTCTGGAGGCAGTCAAAATGAGCCTTAGAATTCTTCCCTACCTTATTCCTGTGCTGAGATACAGGCTGCTCCAACCTGCTGTAAAATGCTTGATTTCGAGAGTGAGCGAAACTAAGGAAAACATTGTTGGGGTAAAACCCTAAAGGGAAAGACCTAGCACCAAATCCAATTTGCCATCTGATCTAACTTCTGGAGGCAGTCAAAATGATCCTTAGAATTCTTCCCTACCTTATTCCTGTGCTGAGATACAGGCTGCTCCAACCTGCTGTAAAATGCTTGATTTCGAGAGTGAGCGAAACTAATGAAAACATTGTTGGGGGTAAAACCTAAAGGGAAAGACCTAGCACCAAATCCAATTTGCCATCTGATCTAAACTTCTGGAGGCAGTCAAAATGAGCCTTAGGAATTCTTCCCTACCTATTCCTGTGCTGAGATACAGGCTGCTCCAACCTGCTGTAAAATGCTTGATTTCGAGAGTGAGCGAAACTAATGAAAACATTGTTGGGGTAAAACCTAAAGGGAAAGACCTAGCACCAAATCCAATTTGCCATCTGATCTAACTTCTGGAGGCAGTCAAAATGATCCTTAGAATTCTTCCCTACCTTATTCCTGTGCTGAGATACAGGCTGCTCCAACCTGCTGTAAAATGCTTGATTTCGAGAGTGAGCGGAAACTAATGAAAACATTGTTGGGGTTAAACCTAAAGGGAAAGACCTAGCACCAAATCCAATTTGCCATCTGATCTAACTTCTGGAGGCAGTCAAAATGAGCCTTAGAATTCTTCCCTACCTTATTCCTGTGCTGAGATACAGGCTGCTCCAACCTGCTGTAAAATGCTTGATTTCGAGAGTGAGCGAAACTAATGAAAACATTGTTGGGGTAAAACCTAAAGGGAAAGACCTAGCACCAAATCCAACTTGCCATCTGATCTAACTTCTGGAGGCAGTCAAATGATCCTTAGAATTCTTCCCTACCTTATTCCTGTGCTGAGATACAGGCTGCTCCACCTGCTGTAAAATGCTTGATTTCGAGAGTGAGCGAAACTAATGAAAACATTGTTGGGGTAAAACCTAAAGGGAAAGACCTAGCACCAAATCCAATTTGCCATCTGATCTAACTTCTGGAGGCAGTCAAAATGATCCTTAGAATTCTTCCCTACCTTATTCCTGTGCTGAGATACAGGCTGCTCCAACCTGCTGTAAAAATGTCTTGATTTCGAGAGTGAGCGAAAACTAATGAAAACATTGTTGGGGTAAAACCTAAAGGGAAAGACCTAGCACCAAATCCAATTTGCCATCTGATCTAACTTCTGGAGGCAGTCAAAATGAGCCTTAGAATTCTTCCCTACCTTATTCCTGTGCTGAGATGCAGGCTGCTCCAACCTGCTGTAAAATGCTTGATTTCGAGAGTGAGCGAAACTAATGAAAACATTGTTGGGGTAAAACCTAAAGGGAAAGACCTAGCACCAAATCCAATTTGCCATCTGATCTAACTTCTGGAGGCAGTCAAAATGAGCCTTAGAATTCTTCCCTACCTTATTCCTGTGCTGAGATACAGGCTGCTCCAACCTGCTGTAAAATGCTTGATTTCGAGAGTGAGCGAAACTAATGAAAACATTGTTGGGGTAAAACCTAAAGGGAAAGACCTAGCACCAAATCCAATTTGCCATCTGATCTAACTTCTGGAGGCAGTCAAAATGAGCCTTAGAATTCTTCCCTACCTTATTCCTGTGCTGAGATACAGGCTGCTCCAACCTGCTGTAAAATGCTTGATTTCGAGAGTGAGCGAAACTAATGAAAACATTGTTGGGGTAAAACCTAAAGGGAAAGACCTAGCACCAAATCCAATTTGCCATCTGATCTAACTTCTGGAGGCAGTCAAAATGAGCCTTAGAATTCTTCCCTACCTTATTCCTGTGCTGAGATGCAGGCTGCTCCAACCTGCTGTAAAATGCTTGATTTCGAGAGTGAGCGAAACTAATGAAAACATTGTTGGGGTAAAACCTAAAGGGAAAGACCTAGCACCAAATCCAATTTGCCATCTGATCTAACTTCTGGAGGCAGTCAAAATGATCCTTAGAATTCTTCCCTACCTTATTCCTGTGCTGAGATACAGGCTGCTCCAACCTGCTGTAAAATGCTTGATTTCGAGAGTGAGCGAAACTAATGAAAACATTGTTGGGGTAAAACCTAAAGGGAAAGACCTAGCACCAAATCCAATTTGCCATCTGATCTAACTTCTGGAGGCAGTCAAAATGAGCCTTAGAATTCTTCCCTACCTTATTCCTGTGCTGAGATACAGGCTGCTCCAACCTGCTGTAAAATGCTTGATTTCGAGAGTGAGCGAAACTAATGAAAACATTGTTGGGGTAAAACCTAAAGGGAAAGACCTAGCACCAAATCCAATTTGCCATCTGATCTAACTTCTGGAGGCAGTCAAAATGAGCCTTAGAATTCTTCCCTACCTTATTCCTGTGCTGAGATACAGGCTGCTCCAACCTGCTGTAAAATGCTTGATTTCGAGAGTGAGCGAAACTAATGAAAACATTGTTGGGGTAAAACCTAAAGGGAAAGACCTAGCACCAAATCCAATTTGCCATCTGATCTAACTTCTGGAGGCAGTCAAAATGAGCCTTAGAATTCTTCCCTACCTTATTCCTGTGCTGAGATACAGGCTGCTCCAACCTGCTGTAAAATGCTTGATTTCGAGAGTGAGCGAAACTAATGAAAACATTGTTGGGGTAAAACCTAAAGGGAAAGACCTAGCACCAAATCCAATTTGCCATCTGATCTAACTTCTGGAGGCAGTCAAAATGAGCCTTAGAATTCTTCCCTACCTTATTCCTGTGCTGAGATACAGGCTGCTCCAACCTGCTGTAAAATGCTTGATTTCGAGAGTGAGCGAAACTAATGAAAACATTGTTGGGGTAAAACCTAAAGGGAAAGACCTAGCACCAAATCCAATTTGCCATCTGATCTAACTTCTGGAGGCAGTGAAAATGAGCCTTAGAATTCTTCCCTACCTTATTCCTGTGCTGAGATGCAGGCTGCTCCAACCTGCTGTAAAATGCTTGATTTCGAGAGTGAGCGAAACTAATGAAAACATTGTTGGGGTAAAACCTAAAGGGAAAGACCTAGCACCAAATCCAATTTGCCATCTGATCTAACTTCTGGAGGCAGTCAAAATGATCCTTAGAATTCTTCCCTACCTTATTCCTGTGCTGAGATACAGGCTGCTCCAACCTGCTGTAAAATGCTTGATTTCGAGAGTGAGCGAAACTAATGAAAACATTGTTGGGGTAAAACCTAAAGGGAAAGACCTAGCACCAAATCCAATTTGCCATCTGATCTAACTTCTGGAGGCAGTCAAAATGATCCTTAGAATTCTTCCCTACCTTATTCCTGTGCTGAGATACAGGCTGCTCCAACCTGCTGTAAAATACTTGATTTCGAGAGTGAGCGAAACTAATGAAAACATTGTTGGGGTAAAACCTAAAGGGAAAGACCTAGCACCAAATCCAATTTGCCATCTGATCTAACTTCTGGAGGCAGTCAAAATGAGCCTTAGAATTCTTCCCTACCTTATTCCTGTGCTGAGATACAGGCTGCTCCAACCTGCTGTAAAATGCTTGATTTCGAGAGTGAGCGAAACTAATGAAAACATTGTTGGGGTAAAACCTAAAGGGAAAGACCTAGCACCAAATCCAATTTGCCATCTGATCTAACTTCTGGAGGCAGTCAAAATGAGCCTTAGAATTCTTCCCTACCTTATTCCTGTGCTGAGATACAGGCTGCTCCAACCTGCTGTAAAATGCTTGATTTCGAGAGTGAGCGAAACTAATGAAAACATTGTTGGGGTAAAACCTAAAGGGAAAGACCTAGCACCAAATCCAATTTGCCATCTGATCTAACTTCTGGAGGCAGTCAAAATGAGCCTTAGAATTCTTCCCTACCTTATTCCTGTGCTGAGATACAGGCTGCTCCAACCTGCTGTAAAATGCTTGATTTCGAGAGTGAGCGAAACTAATGAAAACATTGTTGGGGTAAAACCTAAAGGGAAAGACCTAGCACCAAATCCAATTTGCCATCTGATCTAACTTCTGGAGGCAGTCAAAATGATCCTTAGAATTCTTCCCTACCTTATTCCTGTGCTGAGATACAGGCTGCTCCAACCTGCTGTAAAATGCTTGATTTCGAGAGTGAGCGAAACTAATGAAAACATTGTTGGGGTAAAACCTAAAGGGAAAGACCTAGCACCAAATCCAATTTGCCATCTGATCTAACTTCTGGAGGCAGTCAAAATGAGCCTTAGAATTCTTCGCTACCTTATTCCTGTGCTGAGATACAGGCTGCTCCAACCTGCTGTAAAATGCTTGATTTCGAGAGTGAGCGAAACTAATGAAAACATTGTTGGGGTAAAACCTAAAGGGAAAGACCTAGCACCAAATCCAATTTGCCATCTGATCTAACTTCTGGAGGCAGTCAAAATGATCCTTAGAATTCTTCCCTACCTTATTCCTGTGCTGAGATACAGGCTGCTCCAACCTGCTGTAAAATGCTTGATTTCGAGAGTGAGCGAAACTAATGAAAACATTGTTGGGGTAAAACCTAAAGGGAAAGACCTAGCACCAAATCCAATTTGCCATCTGATCTAACTTCTGGAGGCAGTCAAAATGAGCCTTAGAATTCTTCCCTACCTTATTCCTGTGCTGAGATACAGGCTGCTCCAACCTGCTGTAAAATGCTTGATTTCGAGAGTGAGCGAAACTAATGAAAACATTGTTGGGGTAAAACCTAAAGGGAAAGACCTAGCACCAAATCCAATTTGCCATCTGATCTAACTTCTGGAGGCAGTCAAAATGAGCCTTAGAATTCTTCCCTACCTTATTCCTGTGCTGAGATACAGGCTGCTCCAACCTGCTGTAAAATGCTTGATTTCGAGAGTGAGCGAAACTAATGAAAACATTGTTGGGGTAAAACCTAAAGGGAAAGACCTAGCACCAAATCCAATTTGCCATCTGATCTAACTTCTGGAGGCAGTCAAAATGATCCTTAGAATTCTTCCCTACCTTATTCCTGTGCTGAGATACAGGCTGCTCCAACCTGCTGTAAAATGCTTGATTTCGAGAGTGAGCGAAACTAATGAAAACATTGTTGGGGTAAAACCTAAAGGGAAAGACCTAGCACCAAATCCAATTTGCCATCTGATCTAACTTCTGGAGGCAGTCAAAAAGAGCCTTAGAATTCTTCCCTACCTTATTCCTGTGCTGAGATACAGGCTGCTCCAACCTGCTGTAAAATGCTTGATTTCGAGAGTGAGCGAAACTAATGAAAACATTGTTGGGGTAAAACCTAAAGGGAAAGACCTAGCACCAAATCCAATTTGCCATCTGATCTAACTTCTGGAGGCAGTCAAAATGATCCTTAGAATTCTTCCCTACCTTATTCCTGTGCTGAGATACAGGCTGCTCCAACCTGCTGTAAAATGCTTGATTTCGAGAGTGAGCGAAACTAATGAAAACATTGTTGGGGTAAAACCTAAAGGGAAAGACCTAGCACCAAATCCAATTTGCCATCTGATCTAACTTCTGGAGGCAGTCAAAATGAGCCTTAGAATTCTTCCCTACCTTATTCCTGTGCTGAGATACAGGCTGCTCCAACCTGCTGTAAAATGCTTGATTTCGAGAGTGAGCGAAACTAATGAAAACATTGTTGGGGTAAAACCTAAAGGGAAAGACCTAGCACCAAATCCAATTTGCCATCTGATCTAACTTCTGGAGGCAGTCAAAATGAGCCTTAGAATTCTTCCCTACCTTATTCCTGTGCTGAGATACAGGCTGCTCCAACCTGCTGTAAAATGCTTGATTTCGAGAGTGAGCGAAACTAATGAAAACATTGTTGGGGTAAAACCTAAAGGGAAAGACCTAGCACCAAATCCAATTTGCCATCTGATCTAACTTCTGGAGGCAGTCAAAATGATCCTTAGAATTCTTCCCTACCTTATTCCTGTGCTGAGATACAGGCTGCTCCAACCTGCTGTAAAATGCTTGATTTCGAGAGTGAGCGAAACTAATGAAAACATTGTTGGGGTAAAACCTAAAGGGAAAGACCTAGCACCAAATCCAATTTGCCATCTGATCTAACTTCTGGAGGCAGTCAAAATGAGCCTTAGAATTCTTCCCTACCTTATTCCTGTGCTGAGATACAGGCTGCTCCAACCTGCTGTAAAATGCTTGATTTCGAGAGTGAGCGAAACTAATGAAAACATTGTTGGGGTAAAACCTAAAGGGAAAGACCTAGCACCAAATCCAATTTGCCATCTGATCTAACTTCTGGAGGCAGTCAAAATGAGCCTTAGAATTCTTCCCTATCTTATTCCTGTGCTGAGATACAGGCTGCTCCAACCTGCTGTAAAATGCTTGATTTCGAGAGTGAGCGAAACTAATGAAAACATTGTTGGGGTAAAACCTAAAGGGAAAGACCTAGCACCAAATCCAATTTGCCATCTGATCTAACTTCTGGAGGCAGTCAAAATGATCCTTAGAATTCTTCCCTACCTTATTCCTGTGCTGAGATACAGGCTTCTCCAACCTGCTGTAAAATGCTTGATTTCGAGAGTGAGCGAAACTAATGAAAACATTGTTGGGGTAAAACCTAAAGGGAAAGACCTAGCACCAAATCCAATTTGCCATCTGATCTAACTTCTGGAGGCAGTCAAAATGAGCCTTAGAATTCTTCCCTATCTTATTCCTGTGCTGAGATACAGGCTGCTCCAACCTGCTGTAAAATGCTTGATTTCGAGAGTGAGCGAAACTAATGAAAACATTGTTGGGGTAAAACCTAAAGGGAAAGACCTAGCACCAAATCCAATTTGCCATCTGATCTAACTTCTGGAGGCAGTCAAAATGATCCTTAGAATTCTTCCCTACCTTATTCCTGTGCTGAGATACAGGCTGCTCCAACCTGCTGTAAAATGCTTGATTTCGAGAGTGAGCGAAACTAATGAAAACATTGTTGGGGTAAAACCTAAAGGGAAAGACCTAGCACCAAATCCAATTTGCCATCTGATCTAACTTCTGGAGGCAGTCAAAATGAGCCTTAGAATTCTTCCCTACCTTATTCCTGTGCTGAGATACAGGCTGCTCCAACCTGCTGTAAAATGCTTGATTTCGAGAGTGAGCGAAACTAATGAAAACATTGTTGGGGTAAAACCTAAAGGGAAAGACCTAGCACCAAATCCAATTTGCCATCTGATCTAACTTCTGGAGGCAGTCAAAATGATCCTTAGAATTCTTCCCTACCTTATTCCTGTGCTGAGATACAGGCTGCTCCAACCTGCTGTAAAATGCTTGATTTCGAGAGTGAGCGAAACTAATGAAAACATTGTTGGGGTAAAACCTAAAGGGAAAGACCTAGCACCAAATCCAATTTGCCATCTGATCTAACTTCTGGAGGCAGTCAAAATGAGCCTTAGAATTCTTCCCTACCTTATTCCTGTGCTGAGATACAGGCTGCTCCAACCTGCTGTAAAATGCTTGATTTCGAGAGTGAGCGAAACTAATGAAAACATTGTTGGGGTAAAACCTAAAGGGAAAGACCTAGCACCAAATCCAATTTGCCATCTGATCTAACTTCTGGAGGCAGTCAAAATGATCCTTAGAATTCTTCCCTACCTTATTCCTGTGCTGAGATACAGGCTGCTCCAACCTGCTGTAAAATGCTTGATTTCGAGAGTGAGCGAAACTAATGAAAACATTGTTGGGGTAAAACCTAAAGGGAAAGACCTAGCACCAAATCCAATTTGCCATCTGATCTAACTTCTGGAGGCAGTCAAAATGAGCCTTAGAATTCTTCCCTACCTTATTCCTGTGCTGAGATACAGGCTGCTCCAACCTGCTGTAAAATGCTTGATTTCGAGAGTGAGCGAAACTAATGAAAACATTGTTGGGGTAAAACCTAAAGGGAAAGACCTAGCACCAAATCCAATTTGCCATCTGATCTAACTTCTGGAGGCAGTCAAAATGATCCTTAGAATTCTTCCCTACCTTATTCCTGTGCTGAGATACAGGCTGCTCCAACCTGCTGTAAAATGCTTGATTTCGAGAGTGAGCGAAACTAATGAAAACATTGTTGGGGTAAAACCTAAAGGGAAAGACCTAGCACCAAATCCAATTTGCCATCTGATCTAACTTCTGGAGGCAGTCAAAATGAGCCTTAGAATTCTTCCCTACCTTATTCCTGTGCTGAGATACAGGCTGCTCCAACCTGCTGTAAAATGCTTGATTTCGAGAGTGAGCGAAACTAATGAAAACATTGTTGGGGTAAAACCTAAAGGGAAAGACCTAGCACCAAATCCAATTTGCCATCTGATCTAACTTCTGGAGGCAGTCAAAATGATCCTTAGAATTCTTCCCTACCTTATTCCTGTGCTGAGATACAGGCTGCTCCAACCTGCTGTAAAATGCTTGATTTCGAGAGTGAGCGAAACTAATGAAAACATTGTTGGGGTAAAACCTAAAGGGAAAGACCTAGCACCAAATCCAATTTGCCATCTGATCTAACTTCTGGAGGCAGTCAAAATGAGCCTTAGAATTCTTCCCTACCTTATTCCTGTGCTGAGATACAGGCTGCTCCAACCTGCTGTAAAATGCTTGATTTCGAGAGTGAGCGAAACTAATGAAAACATTGTTGGGGTAAAACCTAAAGGGAAAGACCTAGCACCAAATCCAATTTGCCATCTGATCTAACTTCTGGAGGCAGTCAAAATGATCCTTAGAATTCTTCCCTACCTTATTCCTGTGCTGAGATACAGGCTGCTCCAACCTGCTGTAAAATGCTTGATTTCGAGAGTGAGCGAAACTAATGAAAACATTGTTGGGGTAAAACCTAAAGGGAAAGACCTAGCACCAAATCCAATTTGCCATCTGATCTAACTTCTGGAGGCAGTCAAAATGAGCCTTAGAATTCTTCCCTACCTTATTCCTGTGCTGAGATACAGGCTGCTCCAACCTGCTGTAAAATGCTTGATTTCGAGAGTGAGCGAAACTAATGAAAACATTGTTGGGGTAAAACCTAAAGGGAAAGACCTAGCACCAAATCCAACTTGCCATCTGATCTAACTTCTGGAGGCAGTCAAAATGATCCTTAGAATTCTTCCCTACCTTATTCCTGTGCTGAGATACAGGCTGCTCCAACCTGCTGTAAAATGCTTGATTTCGAGAGTGAGCGAAACTAATGAAAACATTGTTGGGGTAAAACCTAAAGGGAAAGACCTAGCACCAAATCCAATTTGCCATCTGATCTAACTTCTGGAGGCAGTCAAAATGAGCCTTAGAATTCTTCCCTACCTTATTCCTGTGCTGAGATACAGGCTGCTCCAACCTGCTGTAAAATGCTTGATTTCGAGAGTGAGCGAAACTAATGAAAACATTGTTGGGGTAAAACCTAAAGGGAAAGACCTAGCACCAAATCCAATTTGCCATCTGATCTAACTTCTGGAGGCAGTCAAAATGAGCCTTAGAATTCTTCCCTACCTTATTCCTGTGCTGAGATGCAGGCTGCTCCAACCTGCTGTAAAATGCTTGATTTCGAGAGTGAGCGAAACTAATGAAAACATTGTTGGGGTAAAACCTAAAGGGAAAGACCTAGCACCAAATCCAATTTGCCATCTGATCTAACTTCTGGAGGCAGTCAAAATGAGCCTTAGAATTCTTCCCTACCTTATTCCTGTGCTGAGATACAGGCTGCTCCAACCTGCTGTAAAATGCTTGATTTCGAGAGTGAGCGAAACTAATGAAAACATTGTTGGGGTAAAACCTAAAGGGAAAGACCTAGCACCAAATCCAATTTGCCATCTGATCTAACTTCTGGAGGCAGTCAAAATGAGCCTTAGAATTCTTCCCTACCTTATTCCTGTGCTGAGATACAGGCTGCTCCAACCTGCTGTAAAATGCTTGATTTCGAGAGTGAGCGAAACTAATGAAAACATTGTTGGGGTAAAACCTAAAGGGAAAGACCTAGCACCAAATCCAATTTGCCATCTGATCTAACTTCTGGAGGCAGTCAAAATGAGCCTTAGAATTCTTCCCTACCTTATTCCTGTGCTGAGATGCAGGCTGCTCCAACCTGCTGTAAAATGCTTGATTTCGAGAGTGAGCGAAACTAATGAAAACATTGTTGGGGTAAAACCTAAAGGGAAAGACCTAGCACCAAATCCAATTTGCCATCTGATCTAACTTCTGGAGGCAGTCAAAATGATCCTTAGAATTCTTCCCTACCTTATTCCTGTGCTGAGATACAGGCTGCTCCAACCTGCTGTAAAATGCTTGATTTCGAGAGTGAGCGAAACTAATGAAAACATTGTTGGGGTAAAACCTAAAGGGAAAGACCTAGCACCAAATCCAATTTGCCATCTGATCTAACTTCTGGAGGCAGTCAAAATGATCCTTAGAATTCTTCCCTACCTTATTCCTGTGCTGAGATACAGGCTGCTCCAACCTGCTGTAAAATGCTTGATTTCGAGAGTGAGCGAAACTAATGAAAACATTGTTGGGGTAAAACCTAAAGGGAAAGACCTAGCACCAAATCCAATTTGCCATCTGATCTAACTTCTGGAGGCAGTCAAAATGAGCCTTAGAATTCTTCCCTACCTTATTCCTGTGCTGAGATACAGGCTGCTCCAACCTGCTGTAAAATGCTTGATTTCGAGAGTGAGCGAAACTAATGAAAACATTGTTGGGGTAAAACCTAAAGGGAAAGACCTAGCACCAAATCCAATTTGCCATCTGATCTAACTTCTGGAGGCAGTCAAAATGAGCCTTAGAATTCTTCCCTACCTTATTCCTGTGCTGAGATACAGGCTGCTCCAACCTGCTGTAAAATGCTTGATTTCGAGAGTGAGCGAAACTAATGAAAACATTGTTGGGGTAAAACCTAAAGGGAAAGACCTAGCACCAAATCCAATTTGCCATCTGATCTAACTTCTGGAGGCAGTCAAAATGAGCCTTAGAATTCTTCCCTACCTTATTCCTGTGCTGAGATACAGGCTGCTCCAACCTGCTGTAAAATGCTTGATTTCGAGAGTGAGCGAAACTAATGAAAACATTGTTGGGGTAAAACCTAAAGGGAAAGACCTAGCACCAAATCCAATTTGCCATCTGATCTAACTTCTGGAGGCAGTGAAAATGAGCCTTAGAATTCTTCCCTACCTTATTCCTGTGCTGAGATGCAGGCTGCTCCAACCTGCTGTAAAATGCTTGATTTCGAGAGTGAGCGAAACTAATGAAAACATTGTTGGGGTAAAACCTAAAGGGAAAGACCTAGCACCAAATCCAATTTGCCATCTGATCTAACTTCTGGAGGCAGTCAAAATGATCCTTAGAATTCTTCCCTACCTTATTCCTGTGCTGAGATACAGGCTGCTCCAACCTGCTGTAAAATGCTTGATTTCGAGAGTGAGCGAAACTAATGAAAACATTGTTGGGGTAAAACCTAAAGGGAAAGACCTAGCACCAAATCCAATTTGCCATCTGATCTAACTTCTGGAGGCAGTCAAAATGAGCCTTAGAATTCTTCCCTACCTTATTCCTGTGCTGAGATACAGGCTGCTCCAACCTGCTGTAAAATGCTTGATTTCGAGAGTGAGCGAAACTAATGAAAACATTGTTGGGGTAAAACCTAAAGGGAAAGACCTAGCACCAAATCCAATTTGCCATCTGATCTAACTTCTGGAGGCAGTCAAAATGAGCCTTAGAATTCTTCCCTACCTTATTCCTGTGCTGAGATACAGGCTGCTCCAACCTGCTGTAAAATGCTTGATTTCGAGAGTGAGCGAAACTAATGAAAACATTGTTGGGGTAAAACCTAAAGGGAAAGACCTAGCACCAAATCCAATTTGCCATCTGATCTAACTTCTGGAGGCAGTCAAAATGATCCTTAGAATTCTTCCCTACCTTATTCCTGTGCTGAGATACAGGCTGCTCCAACCTGCTGTAAAATGCTTGATTTCGAGAGTGAGCGAAACTAATGAAAACATTGTTGGGGTAAAACCTAAAGGGAAAGACCTAGCACCAAATCCAATTTGCCATCTGATCTAACTTCTGGAGGCAGTCAAAATGATCCTTAGAATTCTTCCCTACCTTATTCCTGTGCTGAGATACAGGCTGCTCCAACCTGCTGTAAAATGCTTGATTTCGAGAGTGAGCGAAACTAATGAAAACATTGTTGGGGTAAAACCTAAAGGGAAAGACCTAGCACCAAATCCAATTTGCCATCTGATCTAACTTCTGGAGGCAGTCAAAATGATCCTTAGAATTCTTCCCTACCTTATTCCTGTGCTGAGATACAGGCTGCTCCAACCTGCTGTAAAATGCTTGATTTCGAGAGTGAGCGAAACTAATGAAAACATTGTTGGGGTAAAACCTAAAGGGAAAGACCTAGCACCAAATCCAATTTGCCATCTGATCTAACTTCTGGAGGCAGTCAAAATGATCCTTAGAATTCTTCCCTACCTTATTCCTGTGCTGAGATACAGGCTGCTCCAACCTGCTGTAAAATGCTTGATTTCGAGAGTGAGCGAAACTAATGAAAACATTGTTGGGGTAAAACCTAAAGGGAAAGACCTAGCACCAAATCCAATTTGCCATCTGATCTAACTTCTGGAGGCAGTCAAAATGAGCCTTAGAATTCTTCCCTACCTTATTCCTGTGCTGAGATACAGGCTGCTCCAACCTGCTGTAAAATGCTTGATTTCGAGAGTGAGCGAAACTAATGAAAACATTGTTGGGGTAAAACCTAAAGGGAAAGACCTAGCACCAAATCCAATTTGCCATCTGATCTAACTTCTGGAGGCAGTCAAAATGAGCCTTAGAATTCTTCCCTACCTTATTCCTGTGCTGAGATGCAGGCTGCTCCAACCTGCTGTAAAATGCTTGATTTCGAGAGTGAGCGAAACTAATGAAAACATTGTTGGGGTAAAACCTAAAGGGAAAGACCTAGCACCAAATCCAATTTGCCATCTGATCTAACTTCTGGAGGCAGTCAAAATGATCCTTAGAATTCTTCCCTACCTTATTCCTGTGCTGAGATACAGGCTGCTCCAACCTGCTGTAAAATGCTTGATTTCGAGAGTGAGCGAAACTAATGAAAACATTGTTGGGGTAAAACCTAAAGGGAAAGACCTAGCACCAAATCCAATTTGCCATCTGATCTAACTTCTGGAGGCAGTCAAAATGAGCCTTAGAATTCTTCCCTACCTTATTCCTGTGCTGAGATACAGGCTGCTCCAACCTGCTGTAAAATGCTTGATTTCGAGAGTGAGCGAAACTAATGAAAACATTGTTGGGGTAAAACCTAAAGGGAAAGACCTAGCACCAAATCCAATTTCCCATCTGATCTAACTTCTGGAGGCAGTCAAAATGAGCCTTAGAATTCTTCCCTACCTTATTCCTGTGCTGAGATACAGGCTGCTCCAACCTGCGGTAAAATGCTTGATTTCGAGAGTGAGCGAAACTAATGAAAACATTGTTGGGGTAAAACCTAAAGGGAAAGACCTAGCACCAAATCCAATTTGCCATCTGATCTAACTTCTGGAGGCAGTCAAAATGAGCCTTAGAATTCTTCCCTACCTTATTCCTGTGCTGAGATACAGGCTGCTCCAACCTGCTGTAAAATGCTTGATTTCGAGAGTGAGCGAAACTAATGAAAACATTGTTGGGGTAAAACCTAAAGGGAAAGACCTAGCACCAAATCCAATTTGCCATCTGATCTAACTTCTGGAGGCAGTCAAAATGAGCCTTAGAATTCTTCCCTACCTTATTCCTGTGCTGAGATACAGGCTGCTCCAACCTGCTGTAAAATGCTTGATTTCGAGAGTGAGCGAAACTAATGAAAACATTGTTGGGGTAAAACCTAAAGGGAAAGACCTAGCACCAAATCCAATTTGCCATCTGATCTAACTTCTGGAGGCAGTCAAAATGATCCTTAGAATTCTTCCCTACCTTATTCCTGTGCTGAGATACAGGCTGCTCCAACCTGCTGTAAAATGCTTGATTTCGAGAGTGAGCGAAACTAATGAAAACATTGTTGGGGTAAAACCTAAAGGGAAAGACCTAGCACCAAATCCAATTTGCCATCTGATCTAACTTCTGGAGGCAGTCAAAATGAGCCTTAGAATTCTTCCCTACCTTATTCCTGTGCTGAGATACAGGCTGCTCCAACCTGCTGTAAAATGCTTGATTTCGAGAGTGAGCGAAACTAATGAAAACATTGTTGGGGTAAAACCTAAAGGGAAAGACCTAGCACCAAATCCAATTTGCCATCTGATCTAACTTCTGGAGGCAGTCAAAATGATCCTTAGAATTCTTCCCTACCTTATTCCTGTGCTGAGATACAGGCTGCTCCAACCTGCTGTAAAATGCTTGATTTCGAGAGTGAGCGAAACTAATGAAAACATTGTTGGGGTAAAACCTAAAGGGAAAGACCTAGCACCAAATCCAATTTGCCATCTGATCTAACTTCTGGAGGCAGTCAAAATGATCCTTAGAATTCTTCCCTACCTTATTCCTGTGCTGAGATACAGGCTGCTCCAACCTGCTGTAAAATGCTTGATTTCGAGAGTGAGCGAAACTAATGAAAACATTGTTGGGGTAAAACCTAAAGGGAAAGACCTAGCACCAAATCCAATTTGCCATCTGATCTAACTTCTGGAGGCAGTCAAAATGAGCCTTAGAATTCTTCCCTACCTTATTCCTGTGCTGAGATACAGGCTGCTCCAACCTGCTGTAAAATGCTTGATTTCGAGAGTGAGCGAAACTAATGAAAACATTGTTGGGGTAAAACCTAAAGGGAAAGACCTAGCACCAAATCCAATTTGCCATCTGATCTAACTTCTGGAGGCAGTCAAAATGAGCCTTAGAATTCTTCCCTACCTTATTCCTGTGCTGAGATACAGGCTGCTCCAACCTGCTGTAAAATGCTTGATTTCGAGAGTGAGCGAAACTAATGAAAACATTGTTGGGGTAAAACCTAAAGGGAAAGACCTAGCACCAAATCCAATTTGCCATCTGATCTAACTTCTGGAGGCAGTCAAAATGATCCTTAGAATTCTTCCCTACCTTATTCCTGTGCTGAGATACAGGCTGCTCCAACCTGCTGTAAAATGCTTGATTTCGAGAGTGAGCGAAACTAATGAAAACATTGTTGGGGTAAAACCTAAAGGGAAAGACCTAGCACCAAATCCAATTTGCCATCTGATCTAACTTCTGGAGGCAGTCAAAATGAGCCTTAGAATTCTTCCCTACCTTATTCCTGTGCTGAGATACAGGCTGCTCCAACCTGCTGTAAAATGCTTGATTTCGAGAGTGAGCGAAACTAATGAAAACATTGTTGGGGTAAAACCTAAAGGGAAAGACCTAGCACCAAATCCAATTTGCCATCTGATCTAACTTCTGGAGGCAGTCAAAATGAGCCTTAGAATTCTTCCCTACCTTATTCCTGTGCTGAGATACAGGCTGCTCCAACCTGCTGTAAAATGCTTGATTTCGAGAGTGAGCGAAACTAATGAAAACATTGTTGGGGTAAAACCTAAAGGGAAAGACCTAGCACCAAATCCAATTTGCCATCTGATCTAACTTCTGGAGGCAGTCAAAATGATCCTTAGAATTCTTCCCTACCTTATTCCTGTGCTGAGATACAGGCTGCTCCAACCTGCTGTAAAATGCTTGATTTCGAGAGTGAGCGAAACTAATGAAAACATTGTTGGGGTAAAACCTAAAGGGAAAGACCTAGCACCAAATCCAATTTGCCATCTCATCTAACTTCTGGAGGCAGTCAAAATGAGCCTTAGAATTCTTCCCTACCTTATTCCTGTGCTGAGATACAGGCTGCTCCAACCTGCTGTAAAATGCTTGATTTCGAGAGTGAGCGAAACTAATGAAAACATTGTTGGGGTAAAACCTAAAGGGAAAGACCTAGCACCAAATCCAATTTGCCATCTGATCTAACTTCTGGAGGCAGTCAAAATGAGCCTTTGAATTCTTCCCTACCTTATTCCTGTGCTGAGATACAGGCTGCTCCAACCTGCTGTAAAATGCTTGATTTCGAGAGTGAGCGAAACTAATGAAAACATTGTTGGGGTAAAACCTAAAGGGAAAGACCTAGCACCAAATCCAATTTGCCATCTGATCTAACTTCTGGAGGCAGTCAAAATGAGCCTTAGAATTCTTCCCTACCTTATTCCTGTGCTGAGATACAGGCTGCTCCAACCTGCTGTAAAATGCTAGATTTCGAGAGTGAGCGAAACTAATGAAAACACTGTTGGGGTAAAACCTAAAGGGAAAGACCTAGCACCAAATCCAATTTGCCATCTGAGCTAACTTCTGGAGGCAGTCAAAATGATCCTTAGAATTCTTCCCTACCTTATTCCTGTGCTGAGATACAGGCTGCTCCAACCTGCTGTAAAATGCTTGATTTCGAGAGTGAGCGAAACTAATGAAAACATTGTTGGGGTAAAACCTAAAGGGAAAGACCTAGCACCAAATCCAATTTGCCATCTGATCTAACTTCTGGAGGCAGTCAAAATGATCCTTAGAATTCTTCCCTACCTTATTCCTGTGCTGAGATACAGGCTGCTCCAACCTGCTGTAAAATGCTTGATTTCGAGAGTGAGCGAAACTAATGAAAACATTGTTGGGGTAAAACCTAAAGGGAAAGACCTAGCACCAAATCCAATTTGCCATCTGATCTAACTTCTGGAGGCAGTCAAAATGAGCCTTAGAATTCTTCCCTACCTTATTCCTGTGCTGAGACACAGGCTGCTCCAACCTGCTGTAAAATGCTTGATTTCGAGAGTGAGCGAAACTAATGAAAACATTGTTGGGGTAAAACCTAAAGGGAAAGACCTAGCACCAAATCCAATTTGCCATCTGATCTAACTTCTGGAGGCAGTCAAAACGAGTATTTGAATTCTTCCCTACCTTATTCCTGTGCTGAGATACAGGCTGCTCCAACCTGCTGTAAAATGCTTGATTTCGAGAGTGAGCGAAACTAATGAAAACATTGTTGGGGTAAAACCTAAAGGGAAAGACCTAGCACCAAATCCAATTTGCCATCTGATCTAACTTCTGGAGGCAGTCAAAATGAGCCTTAGAATTCTTCCCTACCTTATTCCTGTGCTGAGATACAGGCTGCTCCAACCTGCTGTAAAATGCTTGATTTCGAGAGTGAGCGAAACTAATGAAAACATTGTTGGGGTAAAACCTAAAGGGAAAGACCTAGCACCAAATCCAATTTGCCATCTGATCTAACTTCTGGAGGCAGTCAAAATGATCCTTAGAATTCTTCCCTACCTTATTCCTGTGCTGAGATACAGGCTGCTCCAACCTGCTGTAAAATGCTTGATTTCGAGAGTGAGCGAAACTAATGAAAACATTGTTGGGGTAAAACCTAAAGGGAAAGACCTAGCACCAAATCCAATTTGCCATCTGATCTAACTTCTGGAGGCAGTCAAAATGAGCCTTAGAATTCTTCCCTACCTTATTCCTGTGCTGAGATACAGGCTGCTCCAACCTGCTGTAAAATGCTTGATTTCGAGAGTGAGCGAAACTAATGAAAACATTGTTGGGGTAAAACCTAAAGGGAAAGACCTAGCACCAAATCCAATTTGCCATCTGATCTAACTTCTGGAGGCAGTCAAAATGATCCTTAGAATTCTTCCCTACCTTATTCCTGTGCTGAGATACAGGCTGCTCCAACCTGCTGTAAAATGCTTGATTTCGAGAGTGAGCGAAACTAATGAAAACATTGTTGGGGTAAAACCTAAAGGGAAAGACCTAGCACCAAATCCAATTTGCCATCTGATCTAACTTCTGGAGGCAGTCAAAATGAGCCTTAGAATTCTTCCCTACCTTATTCCTGTGCTGAGATACAGGCTGCTCCAACCTGCTGTAAAATGCTTGATTTCGAGAGTGAGCGAAACTAATGAAAACATTGTTGGGGTAAAACCTAAAGGGAAAGACCTAGCACCAAATCCAATTTGCCATCTGATCTAACTTCTGGAGGCAGTCAAAATGATCCTTAGAATTCTTCCCTACCTTATTCCTGTGCTGAGATACAGGCTGCTCCAACCTGCTGTAAAATGCTTGATTTCGAGAGTGAGCGAAACTAATGAAAACATTGTTGGGGTAAAACCTAAAGGGAAAGACCTAGCACCAAATCCAATTTGCCATCTGATCTAACTTCTGGAGGCAGTCAAAATGAGCCTTAGAATTCTTCCCTACCTTATTCCTGTGCTGAGATACAGGCTGCTCCAACCTGCTGTAAAATGCTTGATTTCGAGAGTGAGCGAAACTAATGAAAACATTGTTGGGGTAAAACCTAAAGGGAAAGACCTAGCACCAAATCCAATTTGCCATCTGATCTAACTTCTGGAGGCAGTCAAAATGAGCCTTAGAATTCTTCCCTACCTTATTCCTGTGCTGAGATACAGGCTGCTCCAACCTGCTGTAAAATCCTTGATTTCGAGAGTGAGCGAAACTAATGAAAACATTGTTGGGGTAAAACCTAAAGGGAAAGACCTAGCACCAAATCCAATTTGCCATCTGATCTAACTTCTGGAGGCAGTCAAAATGAGCCTTAGAATTCTTCCCTACCTTATTCCTGTGCTGAGATACAGGCTGCTCCAACCTGCTGTAAAATGCTTGATTTCGAGAGTGAGCGAAACTAATGAAAACATTGTTGGGGTAAAACCTAAAGGGAAAGACCTAGCACCAAATCCAATTTGCCATCTGATCTAACTTCTGGAGGCAGTCAAAATGATCCTTAGAATTCTTCCCTACCTTATTCCTGTGCTGAGATACAGGCTGCTCCAACCTGCTGTAAAATCCTTGATTTCGAGAGTGAGCGAAACTAATGAAAACATTGTTGGGGTAAAACCTAAAGGGAAAGACCTAGCACCAAATCCAATTTGCCATCTGATCTAACTTCTGGAGGCAGTCAAAATGAGCCTTAGAATTCTTCCCTACCTTATTCCTGTGCTGAGATACAGGCTGCTCCAACCTGCTGTAAAATGCTTGATTTCGAGAGTGAGCGAAACTAATGAAAACATTGTTGGGGTAAAACCTAAAGGGAAAGACCTAGCACCAAATCCAATTTGCCATCTGATCTAACTTCTGGAGGCAGTCAAAATGATCCTTAGAATTCTTCCCTACCTTATTCCTGTGCTGAGATACAGGCTGCTCCAACCTGCTGTAAAATGCTTGATTTCGAGAGTGAGCGAAACTAATGAAAACATTGTTGGGGTAAAACCTAAAGGGAAAGACCTAGCACCAAATCCAATTTGCCATCTGATCTAACTTCTGGAGGCAGTCAAAATGAGCCTTAGAATTCTTCCCTACCTTATTCCTGTGCTGAGACACAGGCTGCTCCAACCTGCTGTAAAATGCTTGATTTCGAGAGTGAGCGAAACTAATGAAAACATTGTTGGGGTAAAACCTAAAGGGAAAGACCTAGCACCAAATCCAATTTGCCATCTGATCTAACTTCTGGAGGCAGTCAAAATGAGCCTTTGAATTCTTCCCTACCTTATTCCTGTGCTGAGATACAGGCTGCTCCAACCTGCTGTAAAATGCTTGATTTCGAGAGTGAGCGAAACTAATGAAAACATTGTTGGGGTAAAACCTAAAGGGAAAGACCTAGCACCAAATCCAATTTGCCATCTGATCTAACTTCTGGAGGCAGTCAAAATGATCCTTAGAATTCTTCCCTACCTTATTCCTGTGCTGAGATACAGGCTGCTCCAACCTGCTGTAAAATGCTTGATTTCGAGAGTGAGCGAAACTAATGAAAACATTGTTGGGGTAAAACCTAAAGGGAAAGACCTAGCACCAAATCCAATTTGCCATCTGATCTAACTTCTGGAGGCAGTCAAAATGAGCCTTAGAATTCTTCCCTACCTTATTCCTGTGCTGAGATACAGGCTGCTCCAACCTGCTGTAAAATGCTTGATTTCGAGAGTGAGCGAAACTAATGAAAACATTGTTGGGGTAAAACCTAAAGGGAAAGACCTAGCACCAAATCCAATTTGCCATCTGATCTAACTTCTGGAGGCAGTCAAAATGAGCCTTAGAATTCTTCCCTACCTTATTCCTGTGCTGAGATACAGGCTGCTCCAACCTGCTGTAAAATGCTTGATTTCGAGAGTGAGCGAAACTAATGAAAACATTGTTGGGGTAAAACCTAAAGGGAAAGACCTAGCACCAAATCCAATTTGCCATCTGATCTAACTTCTGGAGGCAGTCAAAATGATCCTTAGAATTCTTCCCTACCTTATTCCTGTGCTGAGATACAGGCTGCTCCAACCTGCTGTAAAATCCTTGATTTCGAGAGTGAGCGAAACTAATGAAAACATTGTTGGGGTAAAACCTAAAGGGAAAGACCTAGCACCAAATCCAATTTGCCATCTGATCTAACTTCTGGAGGCAGTCAAAATGATCCTTAGAATTCTTCCCTACCTTATTCCTGTGCTGAGATACAGGCTGCTCCAACCTGCTGTAAAATGCTTGATTTCGAGAGTGAGCGAAACTAATGAAAACATTGTTGGGGTAAAACCTAAAGGGAAAGACCTAGCACCAAATCCAATTTGCCATCTGATCTAACTTCTGGAGGCAGTCAAAATGAGCCTTAGAATTCTTCCCTACCTTATTCCTGTGCTGAGATACAGGCTGCTCCAACCTGCTGTAAAATGCTTGATTTCGAGAGTGAGCGAAACTAATGAAAACATTGTTGGGGTAAAACCTAAAGGGAAAGACCTAGCACCAAATCCAATTTGCCATCTGATCTAACTTCTGGAGGCAGTCAAAATGATCCTTAGAATTCTTCCCTACCTTATTCCTGTGCTGAGATACAGGCTGCTCCAACCTGCTGTAAAATGCTTGATTTCGAGAGTGAGCGAAACTAATGAAAACATTGTTGGGGTAAAACCTAAAGGGAAAGACCTAGCACCAAATCCAATTTGCCATCTGATCTAACTTCTGGAGGCAGTCAAAATGATCCTTAGAATTCTTCCCTACCTTATTCCTGTGCTGAGATACAGGCTGCTCCAACCTGCTGTAAAATGCTTGATTTCGAGAGTGAGCGAAACTAATGAAAACATTGTTGGGGTAAAACCTAAAGGGAAAGACCTAGCACCAAATCCAATTTGCCATCTGATCTAACTTCTGGAGGCAGTCAAAATGATCCTTAGAATTCTTCCCTACCTTATTCCTGTGCTGAGATACAGGCTGCTCCAACCTGCTGTAAAATGCTTGATTTCGAGAGTGAGCGAAACTAATGAAAACATTGTTGGGGTAAAACCTAAAGGGAAAGACCTAGCACCAAATCCAATTTGCCATCTGATCTAACTTCTGGAGGCAGTCAAAATGATCCTTAGAATTCTTCCCTACCTTATTCCTGTGCTGAGATACAGGCTGCTCCAACCTGCTGTAAAATGCTTGATTTCGAGAGTGAGCGAAACTAATGAAAACATTGTTGGGGTAAAACCTAAAGGGAAAGACCTAGCACCAAATCCAATTTGCCATCTGATCTAACTTCTGGAGGCAGTCAAAATGAGCCTTAGAATTCTTCCCTACCTTATTCCTGTGCTGAGATACAGGCTGCTCCAACCTGCTGTAAAATGCTTGATTTCGAGAGTGAGCGAAACTAATGAAAACATTGTTGGGGTAAAACCTAAAGGGAAAGACCTAGCACCAAATCCAATTTGCCATCTGATCTAACTTCTGGAGGCAGTCAAAATGATCCTTAGAATTCTTCCCTACCTTATTCCTGTGCTGAGATACAGGCTGCTCCAACCTGCTGTAAAATGCTTGATTTCGAGAGTGAGCGAAACTAATGAAAACATTGTTGGGGTAAAACCTAAAGGGAAAGACCTAGCACCAAATCCAATTTGCCATCTGATCTAACTTCTGGAGGCAGTCAAAATGATCCTTAGAATTCTTCCCTACCTTATTCCTGTGCTGAGATACAGGCTGCTCCAACCTGCTGTAAAATGCTTGATTTCGAGAGTGAGTGAAACTAATGAAAACATTGTTGGGGTAAAACCTAAAGGGAAAGACCTAGCACCAAATCCAATTTGCCATCTGATCTAACTTCTGGAGGCAGTCAAAATGAGCCTTAGAATTCTTCCCTACCTTATTCCTGTGCTGAGACACAGGCTGCTCCAACCTGCTGTAAAATGCTTGATTTCGAGAGTGAGCGAAACTAATGAAAACATTGTTGGGGTAAAACCTAAAGGGAAAGACCTAGCACCAAATCCAATTTGCCATCTGATCTAACTTCTGGAGGCAGTCAAAATGAGCCTTAGAATTCTTCCCTACCTTATTCCTGTGCTGAGATACAGGCTGCTCCAACCTGCTGTAAAATGCTTGATTTCGAGAGTGAGCGAAACTAATGAAAACATTGTTGGGGTAAAACCTAAAGGGAAAGACCTAGCACCAAATCCAATTTGCCATCTGATCTAACTTCTGGAGGCAGTCAAAATGATCCTTAGAATTCTTCCCTACCTTATTCCTGTGCTGAGATACAGGCTGCTCCAACCTGCTGTAAAATGCTTGATTTCGAGAGTGAGCGAAACTAATGAAAACATTGTTGGGGTAAAACCTAAAGGGAAAGACCTAGCACCAAATCCAATTTGCCATCTGATCTAACTTCTGGAGGCAGTCAAAATGATCCTTAGAATTCTTCCCTACCTTATTCCTGTGCTGAGATACAGGCTGCTCCAACCTGCTGTAAAATGCTTGATTTCGAGAGTGAGCGAAACTAATGAAAACATTGTTGGGGTAAAACCTAAAGGGAAAGACCTAGCACCAAATCCAATTTGCCATCTGATCTAACTTCTGGAGGCAGTCAAAATGAGCCTTAGAATTCTTCCCTACCTTATTCCTGTGCTGAGATACAGGCTGCTCCAACCTGCTGTAAAATGCTTGATTTCGAGAGTGAGCGAAACTAATGAAAACATTGTTGGGGTAAAACCTAAAGGGAAAGACCTAGCACCAAATCCAATTTGCCATCTGATCTAACTTCTGGAGGCAGTCAAAAATGATCCTTAGAATTCTTCCCTACCTTATTCCTGTGCTGAGATACAGGCTGCTCCAACCTGCTGTAAAATGCTTGATTTCGAGAGTGAGCGAAACTAATGAAAACATTGTTGGGGTAAAAACCTAAAGGGAAAGACCTAGCACCAAATCCAATTTGCCATCTGATCTAACTTCTGGAGGCAGTCAAAATGATCCTTAGAATTCTTCCCTACCTTATTCCTGTGCTGAGATACAGGCTGCTCCAACCTGCTGTAAAATGCTTGATTTCGAGAGTGAGCGAAACTAATGAAAACATTGTTGGGGTAAAACCTAAAGGGAAAGACCTAGCACCAAATCCAATTTGCCATCTGATCTAACTTCTGGAGGCAGTCAAAATGAGCCTTAGAATTCTTCCCTACCTTATTCCTGTGCTGAGATACAGGCTGCTCCAACCTGCTGTAAAATGCTTGATTTCGAGAGTGAGCGAAACTAATGAAAACATTGTTGGGGTAAAACCTAAAGGGAAAGACCTAGCACCAAATCCAATTTGCCATCTGATCTAACTTCTGGAGGCAGTCAAAATGAGCCTTAGAATTCTTCCCTACCTTATTCCTGTGCTGAGATACAGGCTGCTCCAACCTGCTGTAAAATGCTTGATTTCGAGAGGTGAGCGAAACTAATGAAAACATTGTTGGGGTAAAACCTAAAGGGAAAGACCTAGCACCAAATCCAATTTGCCATCTGATCTAACTTCTGGAGGCAGTCAAAATGATCCTTAGAATTCTTCCCTACCTTATTCCTGTGCTGAGATACAGGCTGCTCCAACCTGCTGTAAAATCCTTGATTTCGAGAGTGAGCGAAACTAATGAAAACATTGTTGGGGTAAAACCTAAAGGGAAAGACCTAGCACCAAATCCAATTTGCCATCTGATCTAACTTCTGGAGGCAGTCAAAATGATCCTTAGAATTCTTCCCTACCTTATTCCTGTGCTGAGATACAGGCTGCTCCAACCTGCTGTAAAATGCTTGATTTCGAGAGTGAGCGAAACTAATGAAAACATTGTTGGGGTAAAACCTAAAGGGAAAGACCTAGCACCAAATCCAATTTGCCATCTGATCTAACTTCTGGAGGCAGTCAAAATGAGCCTTAGAATTCTTCCCTACCTTATTCCTGTGCTGAGATACAGGCTGCTCCAACCTGCTGTAAAATGCTTGATTTCGAGAGTGAGCGAAACTAATGAAAACATTGTTGGGGTAAAACCTAAAGGGAAAGACCTAGCACCAAATCCAATTTGCCATCTGATCTAACTTCTGGAGGCAGTCAAAATGATCCTTAGAATTCTTCCCTACCTTATTCCTGTGCTGAGATACAGGCTGCTCCAACCTGCTGTAAAATGCTTGATTTCGAGAGTGAGCGAAACTAATGAAAACATTGTTGGGGTAAAACCTAAAGGGAAAGACCTAGCACCAAATCCAATTTGCCATCTGATCTAACTTCTGGAGGCAGTCAAAATGATCCTTAGAATTCTTCCCTACCTTATTCCTGTGCTGAGATACAGGCTGCTCCAACCTGCTGTAAAATGCTTGATTTCGAGAGTGAGCGAAACTAATGAAAACATTGTTGGGGTAAAACCTAAAGGGAAAGACCTAGCACCAAATCCAATTTGCCATCTGATCTAACTTCTGGAGGCAGTCAAAATGATCCTTAGAATTCTTCCCTACCTTATTCCTGTGCTGAGATACAGGCTGCTCCAACCTGCTGTAAAATGCTTGATTTCGAGAGTGAGCGAAACTAATGAAAACATTGTTGGGGTAAAACCTAAAGGGAAAGACCTAGCACCAAAATCCAATTTGCCATCTGATCTAACTTCTGGAGGCAGTCAAAATGAGCCTTAGAATTCTTCCCTACCTTATTCCTGTGCTGAGATACAGGCTGCTCCAACCTGCTGTAAAATGCTTGATTTCGAGAGTGAGCGAAACTAATGAAAACATTGTTGGGGTAAAACCTAAAGGGAAAGACCTAGCACCAAATCCAATTTGCCATCTGATCTAACTTCTGGAGGCAGTCAAAATGATCCTTAGAATTCTTCCCTACCTTATTCCTGTGCTGAGATACAGGCTGCTCCAACCTGCTGTAAAATGGATTTCGAGAGTGAGCGAAACTAATGAAAACATTGTTGGGGTAAAAACCTAAAGGGAAAGACCTAGCACCAAATCCAATTTGCCATCTGATCTAACTTCTGGAGGCAGTCAAAATGATCCTTAGAATTCTTCCCTACCTTATTCCTGTGCTGAGATACAGGCTGCTCCAACCTGCTGTAAAATGCTTGATTTCGAGAGTGAGCGAAACTAATGAAAACATTGTTGGGGTAAAACCTAAAGGGAAAGACCTAGCACCAAATCCAATTTGCCATCTGATCTAACTTCTGGAGGCAGTCAAAATGATCCTTAGAATTCTTCCCTACCTTATTCCTGTGCTGAGATACAGGCTGCTCCAACCTGCTGTAAAATGCTTGATTTCGAGAGTGAGCGAAACTAATGAAAACATTGTTGGGGTAAAACCTAAAGGGAAAGACCTAGCACCAAATCCAATTTGCCATCTGATCTAACTTCTGGAGGCAGTCAAAATGATCCTTAGAATTCTTCCCTACCTTATTCCTGTGCTGAGATACAGGCTGCTCCAACCTGCTGTAAAATGCTTGATTTCGAGAGTGAGCGAAACTAATGAAAACATTGTTGGGGTAAAACCTAAAGGGAAAGACCTAGCACCAAATCCAATTTGCCATCTGATCTAACTTCTGGAGGCAGTCAAAATGATCCTTAGAATTCTTCCCTACCTTATTCCTGTGCTGAGATACAGGCTGCTCCAACCTGCTGTAAAATGCTTGATTTCGAGAGTGAGCGAAACTAATGAAAACATTGTTGGGGTAAAACCTAAAGGGAAAGACCTAGCACCAAATCCAATTTGCCATCTGATCTAACTTCTGGAGGCAGTCAAAATGATCCTTAGAATTCTTCCCTACCTTATTCCTGTGCTGAGATACAGGCTGCTCCAACCTGCTGTAAAATGCTTGATTTCGAGAGTGAGCGAAACTAATGAAAACATTGTTGGGGTAAAACCTAAAGGGAAAGACCTAGCACCAAATCCAATTTCCCATCTGATCTAACTTCTGGAGGCAGTCAAAATGAGCCTTAGAATTCTTCCCTACCTTATTCCTGTGCTGAGATACAGGCTGCTCCAACCTGCTGTAAAATGCTTGATTTCGAGATGTGAGCGAAACTAATGAAAACATTGTTGGGGTAAAACCTAAAGGGAAAGACCTAGCACCAAATCCAATTTGCCATCTGATCTAACTTCTGGAGGCAGTCAAAATGATCCTTAGAATTCTTCCCTACCTTATTCCTGTGCTGAGATACAGGCTGCTCCAACCTGCTGTAAAATGCTTGATTTCGAGAGTGAGCGAAACTAATGAAAACATTGTTGGGGTAAAACCTAAAGGGAAAGACCTAGCACCAAATCCAATTTGCCATCTGATCTAACTTCTGGAGGCAGTCAAAATGATCCTTAGAATTCTTCCCTACCTTATTCCTGTGCTGAGATACAGGCTGCTCCAACCTGCTGTAAAATGCTTGATTTCGAGAGTGAGCGAAACTAATGAAAACATTGTTGGGGTAAAACCTAAAGGGAAAGACCTAGCACCAAATCCAATTTGCCATCTGATCTAACTTCTGGAGGCAGTCAAAATGAGCCTTAGAATTCTTCCCTACCTTATTCCTGTGCTGAGATACAGGCTGCTCCAACCTGCTGTAAAATGCTTGATTTCGAGAGTGAGCGAAACTAATGAAAACATTGTAGGGGTAAAACCTAAAGGGAAAGACCTAGCACCAAATCCCAATTTGCCATCTGATCTAACTTCTGGAGGCAGTCAAAATGAGCCTTAGAATTCTTCCCTACCTTATTCCTGTGCTGAGATACAGGCTGCTCCAACCTGCTGTAAAATGCTTGATTTCGAGAGTGAGCGAAACTAATGAAAACATTGTTGGGGTAAAACCTAAAGGGAAAGACCTAGCACCAAATCCAATTTGCCATCTGATCTAACTTCTGGAGGCAGTCAAAATGATCCTTAGAATTCTTCCCTACCTTATTCCTGTGCTGAGATACAGGCTGCTCCAACCTGCTGTAAAATGCTTGATTTCGAGAGTGAGCGAAACTAATGAAAACATTGTTGGGGTAAAACCTAAAGGGAAAGACCTAGCACCAAATCCAATTTGCCATCTGATCTAACTTCTGGAGGCAGTCAAAATGATCCTTAGAATTCTTCCCTACCTTATTCCTGTGCTGAGATACAGGCTGCTCCAACCTGCTGTAAAATGCTTGATTTCGAGAGTGAGCGAAACTAATGAAAACATTGTTGGGGTAAAACCTAAAGGGAAAGACCTAGCACCAAATCCAATTTGCCATCTGATCTAACTTCTGGAGGCAGTCAAAATGAGCCTTAGAATTCTTCCCCTACCTTATTCCTGTGCTGAGATACAGGCTGCTCCAACCTGCTGTAAAATGCTTGATTTCGAGAGTGAGCGAAACTAATGAAAACATTGTTGGGGTAAAACCTAAAGGGAAAGACCTAGCACCAAATCCAATTTGCCATCTGATCTAACTTCTGGAGGCAGTCAAAATGATCCTTAGAATTCTTCCCTACCTTATTCCTGTGCTGAGATACAGGCTGCTCCAACCTGCTGTAAAATGCTTGATTTCGAGAGTGAGCGAAACTAATGAAAACATTGTTGGGGTAAAACCTAAAGGGAAAGACCTAGCACCAAATCCAATTTGCCATCTGATCTAACTTCTGGAGGCAGTCAAAATGATCCTTAGAATTCTTCCCTACCTTATTCCTGTGCTGAGATACAGGCTGCTCCAACCTGCTGTAAAATGCTTGATTTCGAGAGTGAGCGAAACTAATGAAAACATTGTTGGGGTAAAACCTAAAGGGAAAGACCTAGCACCAAATCCAATTTGCCATCTGATCTAACTTCTGGAGGCAGTCAAAATGAGCCTTAGAATTCTTCCCTACCTTATTCCTGTGCTGAGATACAGGCTGCTCCAACCTGCTGTAAAATGCTTGATTTCGAGAGTGAGCGAAACTAATGAAAACATTGTTGGGGTAAAACCTAAAGGGAAAGACCTAGCACCAAATCCAATTTGCCATCTGATCTAACTTCTGGAGGCAGTCAAAATGAGCCTTAGAATTCTTCCCTACCTTATTCCTGTGCTGAGATACAGGCTGCTCCAACCTGCTGTAAAATGCTTGATTTCGAGAGTGAGCGAAACTAATGAAAACATTGTTGGGGTAAAACCTAAAGGGAAAGACCTAGCACCAAATCCAATTTGCCATCTGATCTAACTTCTGGAGGCAGTCAAAATGATCCTTAGAATTCTTCCCTACCTTATTCCTGTGCTGAGATACAGGCTGCTCCAACCTGCTGTAAAATGCTTGATTTCGAGAGTGAGCGAAACTAATGAAAACATTGTTGGGGTAAAACCTAAAGGGAAAGACCTAGCACCAAATCCAATTTGCCATCTGATCTAACTTCTGGAGGCAGTCAAAATGATCCTTAGAATTCTTCCCTACCTTATTCCTGTGCTGAGATACAGGCTGCTCCAACCTGCTGTAAAATGCTTGATTTCGAGAGTGAGCGAAACTAATGAAAACATTGTTGGGGTAAAACCTAAAGGGAAAGACCTAGCACCAAATCCAATTTGCCATCTGATCTAACTTCTGGAGGCAGTCAAAATGAGCCTTAGAATTCTTCCCTACCTTATTCCTGTGCTGAGATACAGGCTGCTCCAACCTGCTGTAAAATGCTTGATTTCGAGAGTGAGCGAAACTAATGAAAACATTGTTGGGGTAAAACCTAAAGGGAAAGACCTAGCACCAAATCCAATTTGCCATCTGATCTAACTTCTGGAGGCAGGTCAAAATGAGCCTTAGAATTCTTCCCTACCTTATTCCTGTGCTGAGATACAGGCTGCTCCAACCTGCTGTAAAATGCTTGATTTCGAGAGTGAGCGAAACTAATGAAAACATTGTTGGGGTAAAACCTAAAGGGAAAGAACCTAGCACCAAATCCAATTTTGCCATCTGATCTAACTTCTGGAGGCAGTCAAAATGAGCCTTAGAATTCTTCCCTACCTTATTCCTGTGCTGAGATACAGGCTGCTCCAACCTGCTGTAAAATGCTTGATTTCGAGAGTGAGCGAAACTAATGAAAACATTGTTGGGGTAAAACCTAAAGGGAAAGACCTAGCACCAAATCCAATTTGCCATCTGATCTAACTTCTGGAGGCAGTCAAAATGAGCCTTAGAATTCTTCCCTACCTTATTCCTGTGCTGAGATACAGGCTGCTCCAACCTGCTGTAAAATGCTTGATTTCGAGAGTGAGCGAAACTAATGAAAACATTGTTGGGGTAAAACCTAAAGGGAAAGACCTAGCACCAATCCAATTTGCCCATCTGATCTAACTTCTGGAGGCAGTCAAAATGAGCCTTAGAATTCTTCCCTACCTTATTCCTGTGCTGAGATACAGGCTGCTCCAACCTGCTGTAAAATGCTTGATTTCGAGAGTGAGCGAAACTAATGAAAACATTGTTGGGGTAAAACCTAAAGGGAAAGACCTAGCACCAAATCCAATTTGCCATCTGATCTAACTTCTGGAGGCAGTCAAAATGAGCCTTAGAATTCTTCCCTACCTTATTCCTGTGCTGAGATACAGGCTGCTCCAACCTGCTGTAAAATGCTTGATTTCGAGAGTGAGCGAAACTAATGAAAACATTGTTGGGGTAAAACCTAAAGGGAAAGACCTAGCACCAAATCCAATTTGCCATCTGATCTAACTTCTGGAGGCAGTCAAAATGAGCCTTAGAATTCTTCCCTACCTTATTCCTGTGCTGAGATACAGGCTGCTCCAACCTGCTGTAAAATGCTTGATTTCGAGAGTGAGCGAAACTAATGAAAACATTGTTGGGGTAAAACCTAAAGGGAAAGACCTAGCACCAAATCCAATTTGCCATCTGATCTAACTTCTGGAGGCAGTCAAAATGAGCCTTAGAATTCTTCCCTACCTTATTCCTGTGCTGAGACACAGGCTGCTCCAACCTGCTGTAAAATGCTTGATTTCGAGAGTGAGCGAAACTAATGAAAACATTGTTGGGGTAAAACCTAAAGGGAAAGACCTAGCACCAAATCCAATTTGCCATCTGATCTAACTTCTGGAGGCAGTCAAAATGAGCCTTAGAATTCTTCCCTACCTTATTCCTGTGCTGAGATACAGGCTGCTCCAACCTGCTGTAAAATGCTTGATTTCGAGAGTGAGCGAAACTAATGAAAACATTGTTGGGGTAAAACCTAAAGGGGAAAGACCTAGCACCAAATCCAATTTGCCATCTGATCTAACTTCTGGAGGCAGTCAAAATGAGCCTTAGAATTCTTCCCTACCTTATTCCTGTGCTGAGATACAGGCTGCTCCAACCTGCTGTAAAATGCTTGATTTCGAGAGTGAGCGAAACTAATGAAAACATTGTTGGGGTAAAACCTAAAGGGAAAGACCTAGCACCAAATCCAATTTGCCATCTGATCTAACTTCTGGAGGCAGTCAAAATGATCCTTAGAATTCTTCCCTACCTTATTCCTGTGCTGAGATACAGGCTGCTCCAACCTGCTGTAAAATGCTTGATTTCGAGAGTGAGCGAAACTAATGAAAACATTGTTGGGGTAAAACCTAAAGGGAAAGACCTAGCACCAAATCCAATTTGCCATCTGATCTAACTTCTGGAGGCAGTCAAAATGAGCCTTAGAATTCTTCCCTACCTTATTCCTGTGCTGAGATACAGGCTGCTCCAACCTGCTGTAAAATGCTTGATTTCGAGAGTGAGCGAAACTAATGAAAACATTGTTGG
>NW_027144535.1:0-36162 GCF_026170545.1 Melanerpes formicivorus | reverse complement strand
AGATGGCAAATTGGATTTGGTGCTAGGTCTTTCCCTTTAGGTTTTACCCCAACAATGTTTTCATTAGTTTCGCTCACTCTCGAAATCAAGCATTTTACAAGCAGGTTGGAGCAGCCTGTATCTCAGCACAGGAATAAGGTAGGGAAGAATTCTAAGGATCATTTTGACTGCCTCCAGAAGTTAGATCAGATGGCAAATTGGATTTGGTGCTAGGTCTTTCCCTTTAGGTTTTACCCCAACAATGTTTTCATTAGTTTCGCTCACTCTCGAAATCAAGCATTTTACAGCAGGTTGGAGCAGCCTGTATCTCAGCACAGGAATAAGGTAGGGAAGAATTCTAAGGATCATTTTGACTGCCTCCAGAAGTTAGATCAGATGGCAAATTGGATTTGGTGCTAGGTCTTTCCCTTTAGGTTTTACCCCAACAATGTTTTCATTAGTTTCGCTCACTCTCGAAATCAAGCATTTTACAGCAGGTTGGAGCAGCCTGTATCTCAGCACAGGAATAAGGTAGGGAAGAATTCAAATACTCATTTTGACTGCCTCCAGAAGTTAGATCAGATGGCAAATTGGATTTGGTGCTAGGTCTTTCCCTTTAGGTTTTACCCCAACAATGTTTTCATTAGTTTCGCTCACTCTCGAAATCAAGCATTTTACAGCAGGTTGGAGCAGCCTGTATCTCAGCACAGGAATAAGGTAGGGAAGAATTCTAAGGATCATTTTGACTGCCTCCAGAAGTTAGATCAGATGGCAAATTGGATTTGGTGCTAGGTCTTTCCCTTTAGGTTTTACCCCAACAATGTTTTCATTAGTTTCGCTCACTCTCGAAATCAAGCATTTTACAGCAGGTTGGAGCAGCCTGTATCTCAGCACAGGAATAAGGTAGGGAAGAATTCTAAGGATCATTTTGACTGCCTCCAGAAGTTAGATCAGATGGCAAATTGGATTTGGTGCTAGGTCTTTCCCTTTAGGTTTTACCCCAACAATGTTTTCATTAGTTTCGCTCACTCTCGAAATCAAGCATTTTACAGCAGGTTGGAGCAGCCTGTATCTCAGCACAGGAATAAGGTAGGGAAGAATTCTAAGGATCATTTTGACTGCCTCCAGAAGTTAGATCAGATGGCAAATTGGATTTGGTGCTAGGTCTTTCCCTTTAGGTTTTACCCCAACAATGTTTTCATTAGTTTCGCTCACTCTCGAAATCAAGCATTTTACAGCAGGTTGGAGCAGCCTGTATCTCAGCACAGGAATAAGGTAGGGAAGAATTCTAAGGATCATTTTGACTGCCTCCAGAAGTTAGATCAGATGGCAAATTGGATTTGGTGCTAGGTCTTTCCCTTTAGGTTTTACCCCAACAATGTTTTCATTAGTTTCGCTCACTCTCGAAATCAAGCATTTTACAGCAGGTTGGAGCAGCCTGTATCTCAGCACAGGAATAAGGTAGGGAAGAATTCTAAGGATCATTTTGACTGCCTCCAGAAGTTAGATCAGATGGCAAATTGGATTTGGTGCTAGGTCTTTCCCTTTAGGTTTTACCCCAACAATGTTTTCATTAGTTTCGCTCACTCTCGAAATCAAGCATTTTACAGCAGGTTGGAGCAGCCTGTATCTCAGCACAGGAATAAGGTAGGGAAGAATTCTAAGGATCATTTTGACTGCCTCCAGAAGTTAGATCAGATGGCAAATTGGATTTGGTGCTAGGTCTTTCCCTTTAGGTTTTACCCCAACAATGTTTTCATTAGTTTCGCTCACTCTCAAAATCAAGCATTTTACAGCAGGTTGGAGCAGCCTGTATCTCAGCACAGGAATAAGGTAGGGAAGAATTCTAAGGATCATTTTGACTGCCTCCAGAAGTTAGATCAGATGGCAAATTGGATTTGGTGCTAGGTCTTTCCCTTTAGGTTTTACCCCAACAATGTTTTCATTAGTTTCGCTCACTCTCGAAATCAAGCATTTTACAGCAGGTTGGAGCAGCCTGTATCTCAGCACAGGAATAAGGTAGGGAAGAATTCTAAGGATCATTTTGACTGCCTCCAGAAGTTAGATCAGATGGCAAATTGGATTTGGTGCTAGGTCTTTCCCTTTAGGTTTTACCCCAACAATGTTTTCATTAGTTTCGCTCACTCTCGAAATCAAGCATTTTACAGCAGGTTGGAGCAGCCTGTATCTCAGCACAGGAATAAGGTAGGGAAGAATTCTAAGGATCATTTTGACTGCCTCCAGAAGTTAGATCAGATGGCAAATTGGATTTGGTGCTAGGTCTTTCCCTTTAGGTTTTACCCCAACAATGTTTTCATTAGTTTCGCTCACTCTCGAAATCAAGCATTTTACAGCAGGTTGGAGCAGCCTGTATCTCAGCACAGGAATAAGGTAGGGAAGAATTCTAAGGATCATTTTGACTGCCTCCAGAAGTTAGATCAGATGGCAAATTGGATTTGGTGCTAGGTCTTTCCCTTTAGGTTTTACCCCAACAATGTTTTCATTAGTTTCGCTCACTCTCAAATCAAGCATTTTACAGCAGGTTGGAGCAGCCTGTATCTCAGCACAGGAATAAGGTAGGGAAGAATTCTAAGGATCATTTTGACTGCCTCCAGAAGTTAGATCAGATGGCAAATTGGATTTGGTGCTAGGTCTTTCCCTTTAGGTTTTACCCCAACAATGTTTTCATTAGTTTCGCTCACTCTCGAAATCAAGCATTTTACAGCAGGTTGGAGCAGCCTGTATCTCAGCACAGGAATAAGGTAGGGAAGAATTCTAAGGATCATTTTGACTGCCTCCAGAAGTTAGATCAGATGGCAAATTGGATTTGGTGCTAGGTCTTTCCCTTTAGGTTTTACCCCAACAATGTTTTCATTAGTTTCGCTCACTCTCGAAATCAAGCATTTTACAGCAGGTTGGAGCAGCCTGTATCTCAGCACAGGAATAAGGTAGGGAAGAATTCTAAGGATCATTTTGACTGCCTCCAGAAGTTAGATCAGATGGCAAATTGGATTTGGTGCTAGGTCTTTCCCTTTAGGTTTTACCCCAACAATGTTTTCATTAGTTTCGCTCACTCTCGAAATCAAGCATTTTACAGCAGGTTGGAGCAGCCTGTATCTCAGCACAGGAATAAGGTAGGGAAGAATTCAAAGGATCATTTTGACTGCCTCCAGAAGTTAGATCAGATGGCAAATTGGATTTGGTGCTAGGTCTTTCCCTTTAGGTTTTACCCCAACAATGTTTTCATTAGTTTCGCTCACTCTCGAAATCAAGCATTTTACAGCAGGTTGGAGCAGCCTGTATCTCAGCACAGGAATAAGGTAGGGAAGAATTCTAAGGATCATTTTGACTGCCTCCAGAAGTTAGATCAGATGGCAAATTGGATTTGGTGCTAGGTCTTTCCCTTTAGGTTTTACCCCAACAATGTTTTCATTAGTTTCGCTCACTCTCGAAATCAAGCATTTTACAGCAGGTTGGAGCAGCCTGTATCTCAGCACAGGAATAAGGTAGGGAAGAATTCTAAGGATCATTTTGACTGCCTCCAGAAGTTAGATCAGATGGCAAATTGGATTTGGTGCTAGGTCTTTCCCTTTAGGTTTTACCCCAACAATGTTTTCATTAGTTTCGCTCACTCTCGAAATCAAGCATTTTACAGCAGGTTGGAGCAGCCTGTATCTCAGCACAGGAATAAGGTAGGGAAGAATTCTAAGGATCATTTTGACTGCCTCCAGAAGTTAGATCAGATGGCAAATTGGATTTGGTGCTAGGTCTTTCCCTTTAGGTTTTACCCCAACAATGTTTTCATTAGTTTCGCTCACTCTCGAAATCAAGCATTTTACAGCAGGTTGGAGCAGCCTGTATCTCAGCACAGGAATAAGGTAGGGAAGAATTCTAAGGATCATTTTGACTGCCTCCAGAAGTTAGATCAGATGGCAAATTGGATTTGGTGCTAGGTCTTTCCCTTTAGGTTTTACCCCAACAATGTTTTCATTAGTTTCGCTCACTCTCGAAATCAAGCATTTTACAGCAGGTTGGAGCAGCCTGTATCTCAGCACAGGAATAAGGTAGGGAAGAATTCTAAGGATCATTTTGACTGCCTCCAGAAGTTAGATCAGATGGCAAATTGGATTTGGTGCTAGGTCTTTCCCTTTAGGTTTTACCCCAACAATGTTTTCATTAGTTTCGCTCACTCTCGAAATCAAGCATTTTACAGCAGGTTGGAGCAGCCTGTATCTCAGCACAGGAATAAGGTAGGGAAGAATTCTAAGGATCATTTTGACTGCCTCCAGAAGTTAGATCAGATGGCAAATTGGATTTGGTGCTAGGTCTTTCCCTTTAGGTTTTACCCCAACAATGTTTTCATTAGTTTCGCTCACTCTCGAAATCAAGCATTTTACAGCAGGTTGGAGCAGCCTGTATCTCAGCACAGGAATAAGGTAGGGAAGAATTCTAAGGATCATTTTGACTGCCTCCAGAAGTTAGATCAGATGGCAAATTGGATTTGGTGCTAGGTCTTTCCCTTTAGGTTTTACCCCAACAATGTTTTCATTAGTTTCGCTCACTCTCGAAATCAAGCATTTTACAGCAGGTTGGAGCAGCCTGTATCTCAGCACAGGAATAAGGTAGGGAAGAATTCTAAGGATCATTTTGACTGCCTCCAGAAGTTAGATCAGATGGCAAATTGGATTTGGTGCTAGGTCTTTCCCTTTAGGTTTTACCCCAACAATATTTTCATTAGTTTCGCTCACTCTCGAAATCAAGCATTTTACAGCAGGTTGGAGCAGCCTGTATCTCAGCACAGGAATAAGGTAGGGAAGAATTCAAATACTCATTTTGACTGCCTCCAGAAGTTAGATCAGATGGCCAATGGAATTTGGTGCTAGGTCTTTCCCTTTAGGTTTTACCCCAACAATGTTTTCATTAGTTTCGCTCACTCTCGAAATCAAGCATTTTACAGCAGGTTGGAGCAGCCTGTATCTCAGCACAGGAATAAGGTAGGGAAGAATTCTAAGGATCATTTTGACTGCCTCCAGAAGTTAGATCAGATGGCAAATTGGATTTGGTGCTAGGTCTTTCCCTTTAGGTTTTACCCAACAATGTTTTCATTAGTTTCGCTCACTCTCGAAATCAAGCATTTTACAGCAGGTTGGAGCAGCCTGTATCTCAGCACAGGAATAAGGTAGGGAAGAATTCTAAGGATCATTTTGACTGCCTCCAGAAGTTAGATCAGATGGCAAATTGGATTTGGTGCTAGGTCTTTCCCTTTAGGTTTTACCCCAACAATGTTTTCATTAGTTTCGCTCACTCTCGAAATCAAGCATTTTACAGCAGGTTGGAGCAGCCTGTATCTCAGCACAGGAATAAGGTAGGGAAGAATTCTAAGGATCATTTTGACTGCCTCCAGAAGTTAGATCAGATGGCAAATTGGATTTGGTGCTAGGTCTTTCCCTTTAGGTTTTACCCCAACAATGTTTTCATTAGTTTCGCTCACTCTCGAAATCAAGCATTTTACAGCAGGTTGGAGCAGCCTGTATCTCAGCACAGGAATAAGGTAGGGAAGAATTCAAATACTCATTTTGACTGCCTCCAGAAGTTAGATCAGATGGCAAATTGGATTTGGTGCTAGGTCTTTCCCTTTAGGTTTTACCCCAACAATGTTTTCATTAGTTTCGCTCACTCTCGAAATCAAGCATTTTACAGCAGGTTGGAGCAGCCTGTATCTCAGCACAGAATAAGGTAGGGAAGAATTCTAAGGATCATTTTGACTGCCTCCAGAAGTTAGATCAGATGCCAAATTGGATTTGGTGCTAGGTCTTTCCCTTTAGGTTTTACCCCAACAATGTTTTCATTAGTTTCGCTCACTCTCGAAATCAAGCATTTTACAGCAGGTTGGAGCAGCCTGTATCTCAGCACAGGAATAAGGTAGGGAAGAATTCTAAGGATCATTTTGACTGCCTCCAGAAGTTAGATCAGATGGCCAATGGAATTTGGTGCTAGGTCTTTCCCTTTAGGTTTTACCCCAACAATGTTTTCATTAGTTTCGCTCACTCTCGAAATCAAGCATTTTACAGCAGGTTGGAGCAGCCTGTATCTCAGCACAGGAATAAGGTAGGGACGAATTCTAAGGATCATTTTGACTGCCTCCAGAAGTTAGATCAGATGGCAAATTGGATTTGGTGCTAGGTCTTTCCCTTTAGGTTTTACCCCAACAATGTTTTCATTAGTTTCGCTCACTCTCGAAATCAAGCATTTTACAGCAGGTTGGAGCAGCCTGTATCTCAGCACAGGAATAAGGTAGGGAAGAATTCTAAGGATCATTTTGACTGCCTCCAGAAGTTAGATCAGATGGCAAATTGGATTTGGTGCTAGGTCTTTCCCTTTAGGTTTTACCCCAACAATGTTTTTCATTAGTTTCGCTCACTCTCGAAATCAAGCATTTTACAGCAGGTTGGAGCAGCCTGTATCTCAGCACAGGAATAAGGTAGGGAAGAATTCTAAGGATCATTTTGACTGCCTCCAGAAGTTAGATCAGATGGCAAATTGGATTTGGTGCTAGGTCTTTCCCTTTAGGTTTTACCCCAACAATGTTTTCATAAGTTTCGCTCACTCTCGAAATCAAGCATTTTACAGCAGGTTGGAGCAGCCTGTATCTCAGCACAGGAATAAGGTAGGGAAGAATTCAAATACTCATTTTGACTGCCTCCAGAAGTTAGATCAGATGGCAAATTGAATTTGGTGCTAGGTCTTTCCCTTTAGGTTTTACCCCAACAATGTTTTCATTAGTTTCGCTCACTTCTCGAAATCAAGCATTTTACAGCAGGTTGGAGCAGCCTGTATCTCAGCACAGGAATAAGGTAGGGAAGAATTCTAAGGATCATTTTGACTGCCTCCAGAAGTTAGATCAGATGGCAAATTGGATTTGGTGCTAGGTCTTTCCCTTTAGGTTTTACCCCAACAATCTTTTCATTAGTTTCGCTCACTCTCGAAATCAAGCATTTTACAGCAGGTTGGAGCAGCCTGTATCTCAGCACAGGAATAAGGTAGGGAAGAATTCAAATACTCATTTTGACTGCCTCCAGAAGTTAGATCAGATGGCCAATGCAATTTGGTGCTAGGCCTTTCCCTTTAGGTTTTACCCCAACAATGTTTTCATTAGTTTCGCTCACTCTCGAAATCAAGCATTTTACAGCAGGTTGGAGCAGCCTGTATCTCAGCACAGGAATAAGGTAGGGAAGAATTCTAAGGATCATTTTGACTGCCTCCAGAAGTTAGATCAGATGGCAAATTGGATTTGGTGCTAGGTCTTTCCCTTTAGGTTTTACCCCAACAATGTTTTCATTAGTTTCGCTCACTCTCGAAATCAAGCATTTTACAGCAGGTTGGAGCAGCCTGTATCTCAGCACAGGAATAAGGTAGGGAAGAATTCAAATACTCATTTTGACTGCCTCCAGAAGTTAGATCAGATGGCAAATTGAATTTGGTGCTAGGTCTTTCCCTTTAGGTTTTACCCCAACAATGTTTTCATTAGTTTCGCTCACTCTCAAAATCAAGCATTTTACAGCAGGTTGGAGCAGCCTGTATCTCAGCACAGGAATAAGGTAGGGAAGAATTCTAAGGATCATTTTGACTGCCTCCAGAAGTTAGATCAGATGGCAAATTGGATTTGGTGCTAGGTCTTTCCCTTTAGGTTTTACCCCAACAATCTTTTCATTAGTTTCGCTCACTCTCGAAATCAAGCATTTTACAGCAGGTTGGAGCAGCCTGTATCTCAGCACAGGAATAAGGTAGGGAAGAATTCAAATACTCATTTTGACTGCCTCCAGAAGTTAGATCAGATGGCCAATGCAATTTGGTGCTAGGCCTTTCCCTTTAGGTTTTACCCCAACAATGTTTTCATTAGTTTCGCTCACTCTCGAAATCAAGCATTTTACAGCAGGTTGGAGCAGCCTGTATCTCAGCACAGGAATAAGGTAGGGAAGAATTCTAAGGATCATTTTGACTGCCTCCAGAAGTTAGATCAGATGGCAAATTGGATTTGGTGCTAGGTCTTTCCCTTTAGGTTTTACCCCAACAATGTTTTCATTAGTTTCGCTCACTCTCGAAATCAAGCATTTTACAGCAGGTTGGAGCAGCCTGTATCTCAGCACTGGAATAAGGTAGGGAAGAATTCTAAGGATCATTTTGACTGCCTCCAGAAGTTAGATCAGATGGCCAATTGGATTTGGTGCTAGGTCTTTCCCTTTAGGTTTTACCCCAACAATGTTTTCATTAGTTTCGCTCACTCTCGAAATCAAGCATTTTACAGCAGGTTGGAGCAGCCTGTATCTCAGCACAGGAATAAGGTAGGGAAGAATTCTAAGGATCATTTTGACTGCCTCCAGAAGTTAGATCAGATGGCAAATTGGATTTGGTGCTAGGTCTTTCCCTTTAGGTTTTACCCCAACAATGTTTTCATTAGTTTCGCTCACTCTCGAAATCAAGCATTTTACAGCAGGTTGGAGCAGCCTGTATCTCAGCACAGGAATAAGGTAGGGAAGAATTCTAAGGATCATTTTGACTGCCTCCAGAAGTTAGATCAGATGGCCAATGGAATTTGGTGCTAGGTCTTTCCCTTTAGGTTTTACCCCAACAATGTTTTCATTAGTTTCGCTCACTCTCGAAATCAAGCATTTTACAGCAGGTTGGAGCAGCCTGTATCTCAGCACAGGAATAAGGTAGGGAAGAATTCTAAGGATCATTTTGACTGCCTCCAGAAGTTAGATCAGATGGCCAATGCAATTTGGTGCTAGGTCTTTCCCTTTAGGTTTTACCCCAACAATGTTTTCATTAGTTTCGCTCACTCTCGAAATCAAGCATTTTACAGCAGGTTGGAGCAGCCTGTATCTCAGCACAGGAATAAGGTAGGGAAGAATTCTAAGGATCATTTTGACTGCCTCCAGAAGTTAGATCAGATGGCAAATTGGATTTGGTGCTAGGTCTTTCCCTTTAGGTTTACCCCAACAATGTTTTCATTAGTTTCGCTCACTCTCGAAATCAAGCATTTTACAGCAGGTTGGAGCAGCCTGTATCTCAGCACAGGAATAAGGTAGGGAAGAATTCAAATACTCATTTTGACTGCCTCCAGAAGTTAGATCAGATGGCCAATGGAATTGGTGCTAGGTCTTTCCCTTTAGGTTTTACCCCAACAATGTTTTCATTAGTTCGCTCACTCTCGAAATCAAGCATTTTACAGCAGGTTGGAGCAGCCTGTCTCTCAGCACAGGAATAAGGTAGGGAAGAATTCTAAGGATCATTTTGACTGCCTCCAGAAGTTAGATCAGATGGCAAATTGGATTTGGTGCTAGGTCTTTCCCTTTAGGTTTTACCCCAACAATGTTTTCATTAGTTTCGCTCACTCTCGAAATCAAGCATTTTACAGCAGGTTGGAGCAGCCTGTATCTCAGCACAGGAATAAGGTAGGGAAGAATTCTAAGGATCATTTTGACTGCCTCCAGAAGTTAGATCAGATGCCAAATTGGATTTGGTGCTAGGTCTTTCCCTTTAGGTTTTACCCCAACAATGTTTTCATAAGTTTCGCTCACTCTCGAAATCAAGCATTTTACAGCAGGTTGGAGCAGCCTGTATCTCAGCACAGGAATAAGGTAGGGAAGAATTCTAAGGATCATTTTGACTGCCTCCAGAAGTTAGATCAGATGGCAAATTGGATTTGGTGCTAGGTCTTTCCCTTTAGGTTTTACCCCAACAATGTTTTCATTAGTTTCGCTCACTCTCGAAATCAAGCATTTTACAGCAGGTTGGAGCAGCCTGTATCTCAGCACAGGAATAAGGTAGGGAAGAATTCTAAGGATCATTTTGACTGCCTCCAGAAGTTAGATCAGATGGCAAATTGGATTTGGTGCTAGGTCTTTCCCTTTAGGTTTACCCCAACAATGTTTTCATTAGTTTCGCTCACTCTCGAAATCAAGCATTTTACAGCAGGTTGGAGCAGCCTGTATCTCAGCACAGGAATAAGGTAGGGAAGAATTCTAAGGATCATTTTGACTGCCTCCAGAAGTTAGATCAGATGGCAAATTGGATTTGGTGCTAGGTCTTTCCCTTTAGGTTTTACCCCAACAATGTTTTCATTAGTTTCGCTCACTCTCGAAATCAAGCATTTTACAGCAGGTTGGAGCAGCCTGTATCTCAGCACAGGAATAAGGTAGGGAAGAATTCTAAGGATCATTTTGACTGCCTCCAGAAGTTAGATCAGATGGCAAATTGGATTTGGTGCTAGGTCTTTCCCTTTAGGTTTTACCCCAACAATGTTTTCATTAGTTTCGCTCACATCTCGAAATCAAGCATTTTACAGCAGGTTGGAGCAGCCTGTATCTCAGCACAGGAATAAGGTAGGGAAGAATTCTAAGGATCATTTTGACTGCCTCCAGAAGTTAGATCAGATGGCAAATTGGATTTGGTGCTAGGTCTTTCCCTTTAGGTTTTACCCCAACAATGTTTTCATTAGTTTCGCTCACTCTCGAAATCAAGCATTTTACAGCAGGTTGGAGCAGCCTGTATCTCAGCACAGGAATAAGGTAGGGAAGAATTCAAATACTCATTTTGACTGCCTCCAGAAGTTAGATCAGATGGCCAATGGAATTTGGGTGCTAGGTCTTTCCCTTTAGGTTTTACCCCAACAATGTTTTCATTAGTTTCGCTCACTCTCGAAATCAAGCATTTTACAGCAGGTTGGAGCAGCCTGTATCTCAGCACAGGAATAAGGTAGGGAAGAATTCTAAGGATCATTTTGACTGCCTCCAGAAGTTAGATCAGATGGCAAATTGGATTTGGTGCTAGGTCTTTCCCTTTAGGTTTTACCCCCAACAATGTTTTCATTAGTTTCGCTCACTCTCGAAATCAAGCATTTTACAGCAGGTTGGAGCAGCCTGTATCTCAGCACAGGAATAAGGTAGGGAAGAATTCAAATACTCATTTTGACTGCCTCCAGAAGTTAGATCAGATGGCCAATGGAATTTGGTGCTAGGCCTTTCCCTTTAGGTTTTAACCCCAACAATGTTTTCATTAGTTTCGCTCACTCTCGAAATCAAGCATTTTACAGCAGGTTGGAGCAGCCTGTATCTCAGCACAGGAATAAGGTAGGGAAGAATTCTAAGGATCATTTTGACTGCCTCCAGAAGTTAGATCAGATGGCAAATTGGATTTGGTGCTAGGTCTTTCCCTTTAGGTTTTACCCCAACAATGTTTTCATTAGTTTCGCTCACTCTCGAAATCAAGCATTTTACAGCAGGTTGGAGCAGCCTGTATCTCAGCACAGGAATAAGGTAGGGAAGAATTCTAAGGATCATTTTGACTGCCTCCAGAAGTTAGATCAGATGCCAAATTGGATTTGTGCTAGGTCTTTCCCTTTAGGTTTTACCCCAACAATGTTTTCATTAGTTTCGCTCACTCTCGAAATCAAGCATTTTACAGCAGGTTGGAGCAGCCTGTATCTCAGCACAGGAATAAGGTAGGGAAGAATTCAAATACTCATTTTGACTGCCTCCAGAAGTTAGATCAGATGGCAAATTGGATTTGGTGCTAGGTCTTTCCCTTTAGGTTTTACCCCAACAATGTTTTCATTAGTTTCGCTCACTCTCGAAATCAAGCATTTTACAGCAGGTTGGAGCAGCCTGTATCTCAGCACAGGAATAAGGTAGGGAAGAATTCTAAGGATCATTTTGACTGCCTCCAGAAGTTAGATCAGATGGCAAATTGGATTTGGTGCTAGGTCTTTCCCTTTAGGTTTTACCCCAACAATGTTTTCATTAGTTTCGCTCACTCTCGAAATCAAGCATTTTACAGCAGGTTGGAGCAGCCTGTATCTCAGCACAGGAATAAGGTAGGGAAGAATTCTAAGGATCATTTTGACTGCCTCCAGAAGTTAGATCAGATGGCAAATTGGATTTGGTGCTAGGTCTTTCCCTTTAGGTTTTACCCCAACAATGTTTTCATTAGTTTCGCTCACTCTCGAAATCAAGCATTTTACAGCAGGTTGGAGCAGCCTGTATCTCAGCACAGGAATAAGGTAGGGAAGAATTCAAATACTCATTTTGACTGCCTCCAGAAGTTAGATCAGATGGCCAATGCAATTTGGTGCTAGGCCTTTCCCTTTAGGTTTTACCCCAACAATGTTTTCATTAGTTTCGCTCACTCTCGAAATCAAGCATTTTACAGCAGGTTGGAGCAGCCTGTATCTCAGCACAGGAATAAGGAAGGGAAGAATTCTAAGGATCATTTTGACTGCCTCCAGAAGTTAGATCAGATGGCAAATTGGATTTGGTGCTAGGTCTTTCCCTTTAGGTTTTACCCCAACAATGTTTTCATTAGTTTCGCTCACTCTCGAAATCAAGCATTTTACAGCAGGTTGGAGCAGCCTGTATCTCAGCACAGGAATAAGGTAGGGAAGAATTCTAAGGATCATTTTGACTGCCTCCAGAAGTTAGATCAGATGGCAAATTGGATTTGGTGCTAGGTCTTTCCCTTTAGGTTTTACCCCAACAATGTTTTCATTAGTTTCGCTCACTCTCGAAATCAAGCATTTTACAGCAGGTTGGAGCAGCCTGTATCTCAGCACAGGAATAAGGTAGGGAAGAATTCAAATACTCATTTTGACTGCCTCCAGAAGTTAGATCAGATGGCAAATTGGATTTGGTGCTAGGTCTTTCCCTTTAGGTTTTACCCCAACAATGTTTTCATTAGTTTCGCTCACTCTCGAAATCAAGCATTTTACAGCAGGTTGGAGCAGCCTGTATCTCAGCACAGGAATAAGGTAGGGAAGAATTCTAAGGATCATTTTGACTGCCTCCAGAAGTTAGATCAGATGGGAAATTGGATTTGGTGCTAGGTTTTTCCGTTTAGGTTTTACCCCAACAATGTTTTCATTAGTTTCGCTCACTCTCGAAATCAAGCATTTTACAGCAGGTTGGAGCAGCCTGTATCTCAGCACAGGAATAAGGTAGGGAAGAATTCAAATACTCATTTTGACTGCCTCCAGAAGTTAGATCAGATGGCCAATGCAATTTGGTGCTAGGCCTTTCCCTTTAGGTTTTACCCCAACAATGTTTTCATTAGTTTCGCTCACTCTCGAAATCAAGCATTTTACAGCAGGTTGGAGCAGCCTGTATCTCAGCACAGGAATAAGGTAGGGAAGAATTCTAAGGATCATTTTGACTGCCTCCAGAAGTTAGATCAGATGGCCAATGCAATTTGGTGCTAGGTCTTTCCCTTTAGGTTTTACCCCAACAATGTTTTCATTAGTTTCGCTCACTCTCGAAATCAAGCACTTTACAGCAGGTTGGAGCAGCCTGTATCTCAGCACAGGAATAAGGTAGGGAAGAATTCTAAGGATCATTTTGACTGCCTCCAGAAGTTAGATCAGATGGCCAATGGAATTTGGTGCTAGGTCTTTCCCTTTAGGTTTTACCCCAACAATGTTTTCATTAGTTTCGCTCACTCTCGAAATCAAGCATTTTACAGCAGGTTGGAGCAGCCTGTATCTCAGCACAGGAATAAGGTAGGGAAGAATTCAAATACTCATTTTGACTGCCTCCAGAAGTTAGATCAGATGGCAAATTGGATTTGGTGCTAGGTCTTTCCCTTTAGGTTTTACCCCAACAATGTTTTCATTAGTTTCGCTCACTCTCGAAATCAAGCATTTTACAGCAGGTTGGAGCAGCCTGTATCTCAGCACAGGAATAAGGTAGGGAAGAATTCTAAGGATCATTTTGACTGCCTCCAGAAGTTAGATCAGATGGCCAATGGAATTTGGTGCTAGGTCTTTCCCTTTAGGTTTTACCCCAACAATGTTTTCATTAGTTTCGCTCACTCTCGAAATCAAGCATTTTACAGCAGGTTGGAGCAGCCTGTATCTCAGCACAGGAATAAGGTAGGGAAGAATTCTAAGGATCATTTTGACTGCCTCCAGAAGTTAGATCAGATGGCAAATTGGATTTGGTGCTAGGTCTTTCCCTTTAGGTTTTACCCCAACAATGTTTTCATTAGTTTCGCTCACTCTCGAAATCAAGCATTTTACAGCAGGTTGGAGCAGCCTGTATCTCAGCACAGGAATAAGGTAGGGAAGAATTCAAATACTCATTTTGACTGCCTCCAGAAGTTAGATCAGATGGCAAATTGGATTTGGTGCTAGGTCTTTCCCTTTAGGTTTTACCCCAACAATGTTTTCATTAGTTTCGCTCACTCTCGAAATCAAGCATTTTACAGCAGGTTGGAGCAGCCTGTATCTCAGCACAGGAATAAGGTAGGGAAGAATTCAAATACTCATTTTGACTGCCTCCAGAAGTTAGATCAGATGGCAAATTGGATTTGGTGCTAGGTCTTTCCCTTTAGGTTTTACCCCAACAATGTTTTCATTAGTTTCGCTCACTCTCGAAATCAAGCATTTTACAGCAGGTTGGAGCAGCCTGTATCTCAGCACAGGAATAAGGTAGGGAAGAATTCTAAGGATCATTTTGACTGCCTCCAGAAGTTAGATCAGATGGCAAATTGGATTTGTGCTAGGTCTTTCCCTTTAGGTTTTACCCCAACAATGTTTTCATTAGTTTCGCTCACTCTCGAAATCAAGCATTTTACAGCAGGTTGGAGCAGCCTGTATCTCAGCACAGGAATAAGGTAGGGAAGAATTCAAATACTCATTTTGACTGCCTCCAGAAGTTAGATCAGATGGCCAATGCAATTTGGTGCTAGGCCTTTCCCTTTAGGTTTTACCCCAACAATGTTTTCATTAGTTTCGCTCACTCTCGAAATCAAGCATTTTACAGCAGGTTGGAGCAGCCTGTATCTCAGCACAGGAATAAGGTAGGGAAGAATTCAAATACTCATTTTGACTGCCTCCAGAAGTTAGATCAGATGGCCTATGCAATTTGGTGCTAGGTCTTTCCCTTTAGGTTTTACCCCAACAATGTTTTCATTAGTTTCGCTCACTCTCGAAATCAAGCATTTTACAGCAGGTTGGAGCAGCCTGTATCTCAGCACAGGAATAAGGTAGGGAAGAATTCTAAGGATCATTTTGACTGCCTCCAGAAGTTAGATCAGATGGCAAATTGGATTTGGTGCTAGGTCTTTCCCTTTAGGTTTTACCCCAACAATATTTTCATTAGTTTCGCTCACTCTCGAAATCAAGCATTTTACAGCAGGTTGGAGCAGCCTGTATCTCAGCACAGGAATAAGGTAGGGAAGAATTCAAATACTCATTTTGACTGCCTCCAGAAGTTAGATCAGATGGCCAATGCAATTTGGTGCTAGGTCTTTCCCTTTAGGTTTTACCCCAACAATGTTTTCATTAGTTTCGCTCACTCTCGAAATCAAGCATTTTACAGCAGGTTGGAGCAGCCTGTATCTCAGCACAGGAATAAGGTAGGGAAGAATTCTAAGGATCATTTTGACTGCCTCCAGAAGTTAGATCAGATGGCAAATTGGATTTGGTGCTAGGTCTTTCCCTTTAGGTTTTACCCCAACAATGTTTTCATTAGTTTCGCTCACTCTCGCAATCAAGCATTTTACAGCAGGTTGGAGCAGCCTGTATCTCAGCACAGGAATAAGGTAGGGAAGAATTCTAAGGATCATTTTGACTGCCTCCAGAAGTTAGATCAGATGGCAAATTGGATTTGGTGCTAGGTCTTTCCCTTTAGGTTTTACCCCAACAATGTTTTCATTAGTTTCGCTCACTCTCGAAATCAAGCATTTTACAGCAGGTTGGAGCAGCCTGTATCTCAGCACAGGAATAAGGTAGGGAAGAATTCTAAGGATCATTTTGACTGCCTCCAGAAGTTAGATCAGATGGCAAATTGGATTTGGTGCTAGGTCTTTCCCTTTAGGTTTTACCCCAACAATGTTTTCATTAGTTTCGCTCACTCTCGAAATCAAGCATTTTACAGCAGGTTGGAGCAGCCTGTATCTCAGCACAGGAATAAGGTAGGGAAGAATTCAAATACTCATTTTGACTGCCTCCAGAAGTTAGATCAGATGGCCAATGCAATTTGGTGCTAGGTCTTTCCCTTTAGGTTTTACCCCAACAATGTTTTCATTAGTTTCGCTCACTCTCGAAATCAAGCATTTTACAGCAGGTTGGAGCAGCCTGTATCTCAGCACAGGAATAAGGTAGGGAAGAATTCTAAGGACCATTTTGACTGCCTCCAGAAGTTAGATCAGATGGCAAATTGGATTTGGTGCTAGGTCTTTCCCTTTAGGTTTTACCCCAACAATGTTTTCATTAGTTTCGCTCACTCTCGAAATCAAGCATTTTACAGCAGGTTGGAGCAGCCTGTATCTCAGCACAGGAATAAGGTAGGGAAGAATTCTAAGGATCATTTTGACTGCCTCCAGAAGTTAGATCAGATGGCAAATTGGATTTGGTGCTAGGTCTTTCCCTTTAGGTTTTACCCCAACAATGTTTTCATTAGTTTCGCTCACTCTCGAAATCAAGCATTTTACAGCAGGTTGGAGCAGCCTGTATCTCAGCACAGGAATAAGGTAGGGAAGAATTCAAATACTCATTTTGACTGCCTCCAGAAGTTAGATCAGATGGCAAATTGGATTTGGTGCTAGGTCTTTCCCTTTAGGTTTTACCCCAACAATGTTTTCATTAGTTTCGCTCACTCTCGAAATCAAGCATTTTACAGCAGGTTGGAGCAGCCTGTATCTCAGCACAGGAATAAGGTAGGGAAGAATTCTAAGGATCATTTTGACTGCCTCCAGAAGTTAGATCAGATGGCAAATTGGATTTGGTGCTAGGTCTTTCCCTTTAGGTTTTACCCCAACAATGTTTTCATTAGTTTCGCTCACTCTCGCAATCAAGCATTTTACAGCAGGTTGGAGCAGCCTGTATCTCAGCACAGGAATAAGGTAGGGAAGAATTCTAAGGATCATTTTGACTGCCTCCAGAAGTTAGATCAGATGGCAAATTGGATTTGGTGCTAGGTCTTTCCCTTTAGGTTTTACCCCAACAATGTTTTCATTAGTTTCGCTCACTCTCGAAATCAAGCATTTTACAGCAGGTTGGAGCAGCCTGTATCTCAGCACAGGAATAAGGTAGGGAAGAATTCTAAGGATCATTTTGACTGCCTCCAGAAGTTAGATCAGATGGCAAATTGGATTTGGTGCTAGGTCTTTCCCTTTAGGTTTTACCCCAACAATGTTTTCATTAGTTTCGCTCACTCTCGAAATCAAGCATTTTACAGCAGGTTGGAGCAGCCTGTATCTCAGCACAGGAATAAGGTAGGGAAGAATTCTAAGGATCATTTTGACTGCCTCCAGAAGTTAGATCAGATGGCAAATTGGATTTGGTGCTAGGTCTTTCCCTTTAGGTTTTACCCCAACAATGTTTTCATTAGTTTCGCTCACTCTCGAAATCAAGCATTTTACAGCAGGTTGGAGCAGCCTGTATCTCAGCACAGGAATAAGGTAGGGAAGAATTCTAAGGATCATTTTGACTGCCTCCAGAAGTTAGATCAGATGGCAAATTGGATTTGGTGCTAGGTCTTTCCCTTTAGGTTTTACCCCAACAATGTTTTCATTAGTTTCGCTCACTCTCGAAATCAAGCATTTTACAGCAGGTTGGAGCAGCCTGTATCTCAGCACAGGAATAAGGTAGGGAAGAATTCAAATACTCATTTTGACTGCCTCCAGAAGTTAGATCAGATGGCAAATTGGATTTGGTGCTAGGTCTTTCCCTTTAGGTTTTACCCCAACAATGTTTTCATTAGTTTCGCTCACTCTCGAAATCAAGCATTTTACAGCAGGTTGGAGCAGCCTGTATCTCAGCACAGGAATAAGGTAGGGAAGAATTCAAATACTCATTTTGACTGCCTCCAGAAGTTAGATCAGATGGCAAATTGGATTTGGTGCTAGGTCTTTCCCTTTAGGTTTTACCCCAACAATGTTTTCATTAGTTTCGCTCACTCTCGAAATCAAGCATTTTACAGCAGGTTGGAGCAGCCTGTATCTCAGCACAGGAATAAGGTAGGGAAGAATTCTAAGGATCATTTTGACTGCCTCCAGAAGTTAGATCAGATGGCCAATGCAATTTGGTGCTAGGTCTTTCCCTTTAGGTTTTACCCCAACAATGTTTTCATTAGTTTCGCTCACTCTCGAAATCAAGCATTTTACAGCAGGTTGGAGCAGCCTGTATCTCAGCACAGGAATAAGGTAGGGAAGAATTCTAAGGATCATTTTGACTGCCTCCAGAAGTTAGATCAGATGGCCAATGCAATTTGGTGCTAGGCCTCTCCCTTTAGGTTTTACCCCAACAATGTTTTCATTAGTTTCGCTCACTCTCGAAATCAAGCATTTTACAGCAGGTTGGAGCAGCCTGTATCTCAGCACAGGAATAAGGTAGGGAAGAATTCTAAGGATCATTTTGACTGCCTCCAGAAGTTAGATCAGATGGCAAATTGGATTTGGTGCTAGGTCTTTCCCTTTAGGTTTTACCCCAACAATGTTTTCATTAGTTTCGCTCACTCTCGAAATCAAGCATTTTACAGCAGGTTGGAGCAGCCTGTATCTCAGCACAGGAATAAGGTAGGGAAGAATTCTAAGGATCATTTTGACTGCCTCCAGAAGTTAGATCAGATGGCAAATTGGATTTGGTGCTAGGTCTTTCCCTTTAGGTTTTACCCCAACAATGTTTTCATTAGTTTCGCTCACTCTCGAAATCAAGCATTTTACAGCAGGTTGGAGCAGCCTGTATCTCAGCACAGGAATAAGGTAGGGAAGAATTCAAATACTCATTTTGACTGCCTCCAGAAGTTAGATCAGATGGCAAATTGGATTTGGTGCTAGGTCTTTCCCTTTAGGTTTTACCCCAACAATGTTTTCATTAGTTTCGCTCACTCTCGAAATCAAGCATTTTACAGCAGGTTGGAGCAGCCTGTATCTCAGCACAGGAATAAGGTAGGGAAGAATTCTAAGGATCATTTTGACTGCCTCCAGAAGTTAGATCAGATGGCCAATGCAATTTGGTGCTAGGTCTTTCCCTTTAGGTTTTACCCCAACAATGTTTTCATTAGTTTCGCTCACTCTCGAAATCAAGCATTTTACAGCAGGTTGGAGCAGCCTGTATCTCAGCACAGGAATAAGGTAGGGAAGAATTCTAAGGATCATTTTGACTGCCTCCAGAAGTTAGATCAGATGGCCAATGCAATTTGGTGCTAGGCCTCTCCCTTTAGGTTTTACCCCAACAATGTTTTCATTAGTTTCGCTCACTCTTGAAATCAAGCATTTTACAGCAGGTTGGAGCAGCCTGTATCTCAGCACAGGAATAAGGTAGGGAAGAATTCTAAGGATCATTTTGACTGCCTCCAGAAGTTAGATCAGATGGCCAATGGAATTTGGTGCTAGGTCTTTCCCTTTAGGTTTTACCCCAACAATGTTTTCATTAGTTTCGCTCACTCTCGAAATCAAGCATTTTACAGCAGGTTGGAGCAGCCTGTATCTCAGCACAGGAATAAGGTAGGGAAGAATTCTAAGGATCATTTTGACTGCCTCCAGAAGTTAGATCAGATGGAAAATTGGATTTGGTGCTAGGTCTTTCCCTTTAGGTTTTACCCCAACAATGTTTTCATTAGTTTCGCTCACTCTCGAAATCAAGCATTTTACAGCAGGTTGGAGCAGCCTGTATCTCAGCACAGGAATAAGGTAGGGAAGAATTCTAAGGATCATTTTGACTGCCTCCAGAAGTTAGATCAGATGGCAAATTGGATTTGGTGCTAGGTCTTTCCCTTTAGGTTTTACCCCAACAATGTTTTCATTAGTTTCGCTCACTCTCGAAATCAAGCATTTTACAGCAGGTTGGAGCAGCCTGTATCTCAGCACAGGAATAAGGTAGGGAAGAATTCAAATACTCATTTTGACTGCCTCCAGAAGTTAGATCAGATGGCAAATTGGATTTGGTGCTAGGTCTTTCCCTTTAGGTTTTACCCCAACAATGTTTTCATTAGTTTCGCTCACTCTCGAAATCAAGCATTTTACAGCAGGTTGGAGCAGCCTGTATCTCAGCACAGGAATAAGGTAGGGAAGAATTCTAAGGATCATTTTGACTGCCTCCAGAAGTTAGATCAGATGGCAAATTGGATTTGGTGCTAGGTCTTTCCCTTTAGGTTTTACCCCAACAATGTTTTCATTAGTTTCGCTCACTCTCGAAATCAAGCATTTTACAGCAGGTTGGAGCAGCCTGTATCTCAGCACAGGAATAAGGTAGGGAAGAATTCTAAGGATCATTTTGACTGCCTCCAGAAGTTAGATCAGATGGCCAATGGAATTTGGTGCTAGGTCTTTCCCTTTAGGTTTTACCCCAACAATGTTTTCATTAGTTTCGCTCACTCTCGAAATCAAGCATTTTACAGCAGGTTGGAGCAGCCTGTATCTCAGCACAGGAATAAGGTAGGGAAGAATTCTAAGGATCATTTTGACTGCCTCCAGAAGTTAGATCAGATGGCCAATGGAATTTGGTGCTAGGTCTTTCCCTTTAGGTTTTACCCCAACAATGTTTTCATTAGTTTCGCTCACTCTCGAAATCAAGCATTTTACAGCAGGTTGGAGCAGCCTGTATCTCAGCACAGGAATAAGGTAGGGAAGAATTCTAAGGATCATTTTGACTGCCTCCAGAAGTTAGATCAGATGGCAAATTGGATTTGGTGCTAGGTCTTTCCCTTTAGGTTTTACCCCAACAATGTTTTCATTAGTTTCGCTCACTCTCGAAATCAAGCATTTTACAGCAGGTTGGAGCAGCCTGTATCTCAGCACAGGAATAAGGTAGGGAAGAATTCTAAGGATCATTTTGACTGCCTCCAGAAGTTAGATCAGATGGCAAATTGGATTTGGTGCTAGGTCTTTCCCTTTAGGTTTTACCCCAACAATGTTTTCATTAGTTTCGCTCACTCTCGAAATCAAGCATTTTACAGCAGGTTGGAGCAGCCTGTATCTCAGCACAGGAATAAGGTAGGGAAGAATTCTAAGGATCATTTTGACTGCCTCCAGAAGTTAGATCAGATGGCAAATTGGATTTGGTGCTAGGTCTTTCCCTTTAGGTTTTACCCCAACAATGTTTTCATTAGTTTCGCTCACTCTCGAAATCAAGCATTTTACAGCAGGTTGGAGCAGCCTGTATCTCAGCACAGGAATAAGGTAGGGAAGAATTCTAAGGATCATTTTGACTGCCTCCAGAAGTTAGATCAGATGGCAAATTGGATTTGGTGCTAGGTCTTTCCCTTTAGGTTTTACCCCAACAATGTTTTCATTAGTTTCGCTCACTCTCGAAATCAAGCATTTTACAGCAGGTTGGAGCAGCCTGTATCTCAGCACAGGAATAAGGTAGGGAAGAATTCAAATACTCATTTTGACTGCCTCCAGAAGTTAGATCAGATGGCCAATGCAATTTGGTGCTAGGTCTTTCCCTTTAGGTTTTACCCCAACAATGTTTTCATTAGTTTCGCTCACTCTCGAAATCAAGCATTTTACAGCAGGTTGGAGCAGCCTGTATCTCAGCACAGGAATAAGGTAGGGAAGAATTCTAAGGATCATTTTGACTGCCTCCAGAAGTTAGATCAGATGGCCAATTGGATTTGGTGCTAGGTCTTTCCCTTTAGGTTTTACCCCAACAATGTTTTCATTAGTTTCGCTCACTCTCGAAATCAAGCATTTTACAGCAGGTTGGAGCAGCCTGTATCTCAGCACAGGAATAAGGTAGGGAAGAATTCTAAGGATCATTTTGACTGCCTCCAGAAGTTAGATCAGATGGCAAATTGGATTTGGTGCTAGGTCTTTCCCTTTAGGTTTTACCCCAACAATGTTTTCATTAGTTTCGCTCACTCTCGAAATCAAGCATTTTACAGCAGGTTGGAGCAGCCTGTATCTCAGCACAGGAATAAGGTAGGGAAGAATTCTAAGGATCATTTTGACTGCCTCCAGAAGTTAGATCAGATGGCAAATTGGATTTGGTGCTAGGTCTTTCCCTTTAGGTTTTACCCCAACAATGTTTTCATTAGTTTCGCTCACTCTCGAAATCAAGCATTTTACAGCAGGTTGGAGCAGCCTGTATCTCAGCACAGGAATAAGGTAGGGAAGAATTCTAAGGATCATTTTGACTGCCTCCAGAAGTTAGATCAGATGGCAAATTGGATTTGGTGCTAGGTCTTTCCCTTTAGGTTTTACCCCAACAATGTTTTCATTAGTTTCGCTCACTCTCAAAATCAAGCATTTTACAGCAGGTTGGAGCAGCCTGTATCTCAGCACAGGAATAAGGTAGGGAAGAATTCTAAGGATCATTTTGACTGCCTCCAGAAGTTAGATCAGATGGCAAATTGGATTTGGTGCTAGGTCTTTCCCTTTAGGTTTTACCCCAACAATGTTTTCATTAGTTTCGCTCACTCTCGAAATCAAGCATTTTACAGCAGGTTGGAGCAGCCTGTATCTCAGCACAGGAATAAGGTAGGGAAGAATTCTAAGGATCATTTTGACTGCCTCCAGAAGTTAGATCAGATGGCAAATTGGATTTGGTGCTAGGTCTTTCCCTTTAGGTTTTACCCCAACAATGTTTTCATTAGTTTCGCTCACTCTCGAAATCAAGCATTTTACAGCAGGTTGGAGCAGCCTGTATCTCAGCACAGGAATAAGGTAGGGAAGAATTCAAATACTCATTTTGACTGCCTCCAGAAGTTAGATCAGATGGCAAATTGGATTTGGTGCTAGGTCTTTCCCTTTAGGTTTTACCCCAACAATGTTTTCATTAGTTTCGCTCACTCTCGAAATCAAGCATTTTACAGCAGGTTGGAGCAGCCTGTATCTCAGCACAGGAATAAGGTAGGGAAGAATTCTAAGGATCATTTTGACTGCCTCCAGAAGTTAGATCAGATGGCAAACTGGATTTGGTGCTAGGTCTTTCCCTTTAGGTTTTACCCCAACAATGTTTTCATTAGTTTCGCTCACTCTCGAAATCAAGCATTTTACAGCAGGTTGGAGCAGCCTGTATCTCAGCACAGGAATAAGGTAGGGAAGAATTCAAATACTCATTTTGACTGCCTCCAGAAGTTAGATCAGATGGTAAATTGGATTTGGTGCTAGGTCTTTCCCTTTAGGTTTTACCCCAACAATGTTTTCATTAGTTTCGCTCACTCTCGAAATCAAGCATTTTACAGCAGGTTGGAGCAGCCTGTATCTCAGCACAGGAATAAGGTAGGGAAGAATTCTAAGGATCATTTTGACTGCCTCCAGAAGTTAGATCAGATGGCAAATTGGATTTGGTGCTAGGTCTTTCCCTTTAGGTTTTACCCCAACAATGTTTTCATTAGTTTCGCTCACTCTCGAAATCAAGCATTTTACAGCAGGTTGGAGCAGCCTGTATCTCAGCACAGGAATAAGGTAGGGAAGAATTCTAAGGATCATTTTGACTGCCTCCAGAAGTTAGATCAGATGGCCAATTGGATTTGGTGCTAGGTCTTTCCCTTTAGGTTTTACCCCAACAATGTTTTCATTAGTTTCGCTCACTCTCGAAATCAAGCATTTTACAGCAGGTTGGAGCAGCCTGTATCTCAGCACAGGAATAAGGTAGGGAAGAATTCTAAGGATCATTTTGACTGCCTCCAGAAGTTAGATCAGATGGCAAATTGGATTTGGTGCTAGGTCTTTCCCTTTAGGTTTTACCCCAACAATGTTTTCATTAGTTTCGCTCACTCTCGAAATCAAGCATTTTACAGCAGGTTGGAGCAGCCTGTATCTCAGCACAGGAATAAGGTAGGGAAGAATTCTAAGGATCATTTTGACTGCCTCCAGAAGTTAGATCAGATGGCAAATTGGATTTGGTGCTAGGTCTTTCCCTTTAGGTTTTACCCCAACAATGTTTTCATAAGTTTCGCTCACTCTCGAAATCAAGCATTTTACAGCAGGTTGGAGCAGCCTGTATCTCAGCACAGGAATAAGGTAGGGAAGAATTCAAATACTCATTTTGACTGCCTCCAGAAGTTAGATCAGATGGCAAATTGGATTTGGTGCTAGGTCTTTCCCTTTAGGTTTTACCCCAACAATGTTTTCATTAGTTTCGCTCACTCTCGAAATCAAGCATTTTACAGCAGGTTGGAGCAGCCTGTATCTCAGCACAGGAATAAGGTAGGGAAGAATTCAAATACTCATTTTGACTGTCTCAAGAAGTTAGATCAGATGGCCAATGCAATTTGGTGCTAGGTCTTTCCCTTTAGGTTTTACCCCAACAATGTTTTCATTAGTTTCGCTCACTCTCAAAATCAAGCATTTTACAGCAGGTTGGAGCAGCCTGTATCTCAGCACAGGAATAAGGTAGGGAAGAATTCAAATACTCATTTTGACTGCCTCCAGAAGTTAGATCAGATGGCCAATGGAATTTGGTGCTAGGTCTTTCCCTTTAGGTTTTACCCCAACAATGTTTTCATTAGTTTCGCTCACTCTCGAAATCAAGCATTTTACAGCAGGTTGGAGCAGCCTGTATCTCAGCACAGGAATAAGGTAGGGAAGAATTCTAAGGATCATTTTGACTGCCTCCAGAAGTTAGATCAGATGGCAAATTGGATTTGGTGCTAGGTCTTTCCCTTTAGGTTTTACCCCAACAATGTTTTCATTAGTTTCGCTCACTCTCGAAATCAAGCATTTTACAGCAGGTTGGAGCAGCCTGTATCTCAGCACAGGAATAAGGTAGGGAAGAATTCTAAGGATCATTTTGACTGCCTCCAGAAGTTAGATCAGATGGCAAATTGGATTTGGTGCTAGGTCTTTCCCTTTAGGTTTTACCCCAACAATGTTTTCATTAGTTTCGCTCACTCTCGAAATCAAGCATTTTACAGCAGGTTGGAGCAGCCTGTATCTCAGCACAGGAATAAGGTAGGGAAGAATTCAAATACTCATTTTGACTGCCTCCAGAAGTTAGATCAGATGGCAAATTGGATTTGGTGCTAGGTCTTTCCCTTTAGGTTTTACCCCAACAATGTTTTCATTAGTTTCGCTCACTCTCGAAATCAAGCATTTTACAGCAGGTTGGAGCAGCCTGTATCTCAGCACAGGAATAAGGTAGGGAAGAATTCAAATACTCATTTTGACTGCCTCCAGAAGTTAGATCAGATGGCAAATTGGATTTGGTGCTAGGTCTTTCCCTTTAGGTTTTACCCCAACAATGTTTTCATTAGTTTCGCTCACTCTCGAAATCAAGCATTTTACAGCAGGTTGGAGCAGCCTGTATCTCAGCACAGGAATAAGGTAGGGAAGAATTCTAAGGATCATTTTGACTGCCTCCAGAAGTTAGATCAGATGGCAAATTGGATTTGGTGCTAGGTCTTTCCCTTTAGGTTTTACCCCAACAATGTTTTCATTAGTTTCGCTCACTCTCGAAATCAAGCATTTTACAGCAGGTTGGAGCAGCCTGTATCTCAGCACAGGAATAAGGTAGGGAAGAATTCTAAGGATCATTTTGACTGCCTCCAGAAGTTAGATCAGATGGCAAATTGGATTTGGTGCTAGGTCTTTCCCTTTAGGTTTTACCCCAACAATGTTTTCATTAGTTTCGCTCACTCTCGAAATCAAGCATTTTACAGCAGGTTGGAGCAGCCTGTATCTCAGCACAGGAATAAGGTAGGGAAGAATTCTAAGGATCATTTTGACTGCCTCCAGAAGTTAGATCAGATGGCAAATTGGATTTGGTGCTAGGTCTTTCCCTTTAGGTTTTACCCCAACAATGTTTTCATTAGTTTCGCTCACTCTCGAAATCAAGCATTTTACAGCAGGTTGGAGCAGCCTGTATCTCAGCACAGGAATAAGGTAGGGAAGAATTCTAAGGATCATTTTGACTGCCTCCAGAAGTTAGATCAGATGGCAAATTGGATTTGGTGCTAGGTCTTTCCCTTTAGGTTTTACCCCAACAATGTTTTCATTAGTTTCGCTCACTCTCGAAATCAAGCATTTTACAGCAGGTTGGAGCAGCCTGTATCTCAGCACAGGAATAAGGTAGGGAAGAATTCTAAGGATCATTTTGACTGCCTCCAGAAGTTAGATCAGATGGCCAATGGAATTTGGTGCTAGGTCTTTCCCTTTAGGTTTTACCCCAACAATGTTTTCATTAGTTTCGCTCACTCTCGAAATCAAGCATTTTACAGCAGGTTGGAGCAGCCTGTATCTCAGCACAGGAATAAGGTAGGGAAGAATTCTAAGGATCATTTTGACTGCCTCCAGAAGTTAGATCAGATGGCAAATTGGATTTGGTGCTAGGTCTTTCCCTTTAGGTTTTACCCCAACAATGTTTTCATTAGTTTCGCTCACTCTCGAAATCAAGCATTTTACAGCAGGTTGGAGCAGCCTGTATCTCAGCACAGGAATAAGGTAGGGAAGAATTCTAAGGATCATTTTGACTGCCTCCAGAAGTTAGATCAGATGGCAAATTGGATTTGGTGCTAGGTCTTTCCCTTTAGGTTTTACCCCAACAATGTTTTCATTAGTTTCGCTCACTCTCGAAATCAAGCATTTTACAGCAGGTTGGAGCAGCCTGTATCTCAGCACAGGAATAAGGTAGGGAAGAATTCTAAGGATCATTTTGACTGCCTCCAGAAGTTAGATCAGATGGCAAATTGGATATTTGGTGCTAGGTCTTTCCCTTTAGGTTTTACCCCAACAATGTTTTCATTAGTTTCGCTCACTCTCAAAATCAAGCATTTTACAGCAGGTTGGAGCAGCCTGTATCTCAGCACAGGAATAAGGTAGGGAAGAATTCTAAGGATCATTTTGACTGCCTCCAGAAGTTAGATCAGATGGCAAATTGGATTTGGTGCTAGGTCTTTCCCTTTAGGTTTTACCCCAACAATGTTTTCATTAGTTTCGCTCACTCTCGAAATCAAGCATTTTACAGCAGGTTGGAGCAGCCTGTATCTCAGCACAGGAATAAGGTAGGGAAGAATTCTAAGGATCATTTTGACTGCCTCCAGAAGTTAGATCAGATGGCCAATGGAATTTGGTGCTAGGTCTTTCCCTTTAGGTTTTACCACAACAATGTTTTCATTAGTTTCGCTCACTCTCGAAATCAAGCATTTTACAGCAGGTTGGAGCAGCCTGTATCTCAGCACAGGAATAAGGTAGGGAAGAATTCTAAGGATCATTTTGACTGCCTCCAGAAGTTAGATCAGATGGCAAATTGGATTTGGTGCTAGGTCTTTCCCTTTAGGTTTTACCCCAACAATGTTTTCATTAGTTTCGCTCACTCTCGAAATCAAGCATTTTACAGCAGGTTGGAGCAGCCTGTATCTCAGCACAGGAATAAGGTAGGGAAGAATTCTAAGGATCATTTTGACTGCCTCCAGAAGTTAGATCAGATGGCAAATTGGATTTGGTGCTAGGTCTTTCCCTTTAGGTTTTACCCCCAACAATGTTTTCATTAGTTTCGCTCACTCTCGAAATCAAGCATTTTACAGCAGGTTGGAGCAGCCTGTATCTCAGCACAGGAATAAGGTAGGGAAGAATTCTAAGGATCATTTTGACTGCCTCCAGAAGTTAGATCAGATGGCAAATTGGATTTGGTGCTAGGTCTTTCCCTTTAGGTTTTACCCCAACAATGTTTTCATTAGTTTCGCTCACTCTCAAAATCAAGCATTTTACAGCAGGTTGGAGCAGCCTGTATCTCAGCACAGGAATAAGGTAGGGAAGAATTCTAAGGATCATTTTGACTGCCTCCAGAAGTTAGATCAGATGGCAAATTGGATTTGGTGCTAGGTCTTTCCCTTTAGGTTTTACCCCAACAATGTTTTCATTAGTTTCGCTCACTCTCGAAATCAAGCATTTTACAGCAGGTTGGAGCAGCCTGTATCTCAGCACAGAAATAAGGTTGGGAAGAATTCTAAGGATCATTTTGACTGCCTCCAGAAGTTAGATCAGATGGCAAATTGGATTTGGTGCTAGGTCTTTCCCTTTAGGTTTTACCCCAACAATGTTTTCATTAGTTTCGCTCACTCTCGAAATCAAGCATTTTACAGCAGGTTGGAGCAGCCTGTATCTCAGCACAGGAATAAGGTAGGGAAGAATTCAAATACTCATTTTGACTGCCTCCAGAAGTTAGATCAGATGGCAAATTGGATTTGGTGCTAGGTCTTTCCCTTTAGGTTTTACCCCAACAATGTCATTAGTTTCGCTCACTCTCGAAATCAAGCATTTTACAGCAGGTTGGAGCAGCCTGTATCTCAGCACAGGAATAAGGTAGGGAAGAATTCTAAGGATCATTTTGACTGCCTCCAGAAGTTAGATCAGATGGCAAACTGGATTTGGTGCTAGGTCTTTCCCTTTAGGTTTTACCCCAACAATGTTTTCATTAGTTTCGCTCACTCTCGAAATCAAGCATTTTACAGCAGGTTGGAGCAGCCTGTATCTCAGCACAGGAATAAGGTAGGGAAGAATTCAAATACTCATTTTGACTGCCTCCAGAAGTTAGATCAGATGGCCAATGCAATTTGATGCTAGGTCTTTCCCTTTAGGTTTTACCCCAACAATGTTTTCATTAGTTTCGCTCACTCTCGAAATCAAGCATTTTACAGCAGGTTGGAGCAGCCTGTATCTCAGCACAGGAATAAGGTAGGGAAGAATTCTAAGGATCATTTTGACTGCCTCCAGAAGTTAGATCAGATGGCAAATTGGATTTGGTGCTAGGTCTTTCCCTTTAGGTTTTACCCCAACAATGTTTTCATTAGTTTCGCTCACTCTCGAAATCAAGCATTTTACAGCAGGTTGGAGCAGCCTGTATCTCAGCACAGGAATAAGGTAGGGAAGAATTCTAAGGATCATTTTGACTGCCTCCAGAAGTTAGATCAGATGGCCAATGGAATTTGGTGCTAGGTCTTTCCCTTTAGGTTTTACCCCAACAATGTTTTCATTAGTTTCGCTCACTCTCGAAATCAAGCATTTTACAGCAGGTTGGAGCAGCCTGTATCTCAGCACAGGAATAAGGTAGGGAAGAATTCTAAGGATCATTTTGACTGCCTCCAGAAGTTAGATCAGATGGCCAATGGAATTTGGTGCTAGGTCTTTCCCTTTAGGTTTTACCCCAACAATGTTTTCATTAGTTTCGCTCACTCTCGAAATCAAGCATTTTACAGCAGGTTGGAGCAGCCTGTATCTCAGCACAGGAATAAGGTAGGGAAGAATTCTAAGGATCATTTTGACTGCCTCCAGAAGTTAGATCAGATGGCAAATTGGATTTGGTGCTAGGTCTTTCCCTTTAGGTTTTACCCCAACAATGTTTTCATTAGTTTCGCTCACTCTCGAAATCAAGCATTTTACAGCAGGTTGGAGCAGCCTGTATCTCAGCACAGGAATAAGGTAGGGAAGAATTCTAAGGATCATTTTGACTGCCTCCAGAAGTTAGATCAGATGGCAAATTGGATTTGGTGCTAGGTCTTTCCCTTTAGGTTTTACCCCAACAATGTTTTCATTAGTTTCGCTCACTCTCGAAATCAAGCATTTTACAGCAGGTTGGAGCAGCCTGTATCTCAGCACAGGAATAAGGTAGGGAAGAATTCTAAGGATCATTTTGACTGCCTCCAGAAGTTAGATCAGATGGCAAATTGGATTTGGTGCTAGGTCTTTCCCTTTAGGTTTTACCCCAACAATGTTTTCATTAGTTTCGCTCACTCTCAAAATCAAGCATTTTACAGCAGGTTGGAGCAGCCTGTATCTCAGCACAGGAATAAGGTAGGGAAGAATTCTAAGGATCATTTTGACTGCCTCCAGAAGTTAGATCAGATGGCAAATTGGATTTGGTGCTAGGTCTTTCCCTTTAGGTTTTACCCCAACAATGTTTTCATTAGTTTCGCTCACTCTCGAAATCAAGCATTTTACAGCAGGTTGGAGCAGCCTGTATCTCAGCACAGGAATAAGGTAGGGAAGAATTCAAATACTCATTTTGACTGCCTCCAGAAGTTAGATCAGATGGCCAATGCAATTTGGTGCTAGGTCTTTCCCTTTAGGTTTTACCCCAACAATGTTTTCATTAGTTTCGCTCACTCTCGAAATCAAGCATTTTACAGCAGGTTGGAGCAGCCTGTATCTCAGCACAGGAATAAGGTAGGGAAGAATTCTAAGGATCATTTTGACTGCCTCCAGAAGTTAGATCAGATGGCAAATTGGATTTGGTGCTAGGTCTTTCCCTTTAGGTTTTACCCCAACAATGTTTTCATTATTTTCGCTCACTCTCGAAATCAAGCATTTTACAGCAGGTTGGAGCAGCCTGTATCTCAGCACAGGAATAAGGTAGGGAAGAATTCTAAGGATCATTTTGACTGCCTCCAGAAGTTAGATCAGATGGCAAATTGGATTTGGTGCTAGGTCTTTCCCTTTAGGTTTTACCCCAACAATGTTTTCATTAGTTTCGCTCACTCTCGAAATCAAGCATTTTACAGCAGGTTGGAGCAGCCTGTATCTCAGCACAGGAATAAGGTAGGGAAGAATTCTAAGGATCATTTTGACTGCCTCCAGAAGTTAGATCAGATGGCAAATTGGATTTGGTGCTAGGTCTTTCCCTTTAGGTTTTACCCCAACAATGTTTTCATTAGTTTCGCTCACTCTCGAAATCAAGCATTTTACAGCAGGTTGGAGCAGCCTGTATCTCAGCACAGGAATAAGGTAGGGAAGAATTCTAAGGATCATTTTGACTGCCTCCAGAAGTTAGATCAGATGGCAAATTGGATTTGGTGCTAGGTCTTTCCCTTTAGGTTTTACCCCAACAATGTTTTCATTAGTTTCGCTCACTCTCAAAATCAAGCATTTTACAGCAGGTTGGAGCAGCCTGTATCTCAGCACAGGAATAAGGTAGGGAAGAATTCTAAGGATCATTTTGACTGCCTCCAGAAGTTAGATCAGATGGCAAATTGGATTTGGTGCTAGGTCTTTCCCTTTAGGTTTTACCCCAACAATGTTTTCATTAGTTTCGCTCACTCTCGAAATCAAGCATTTTACAGCAGGTTGGAGCAGCCTGTATCTCAGCACAGGAATAAGGTAGGGAAGAATTCTAAGGATCATTTTGACTGCCTCCAGAAGTTAGATCAGATGGCAAATTGGATTTGGTGCTAGGTCTTTCCCTTTAGGTTTTACCCCAACAATGTTTTCATTAGTTTCGCTCACTCTCGAAATCAAGCATTTTACAGCAGGTTGGAGCAGCCTGTATCTCAGCACAGGAATAAGGTAGGGAAGAATTCAAATACTCATTTTGACTGCCTCCAGAAGTTAGATCAGATGGCAAATTGGATTTGGTGCTAGGTCTTTCCCTTTAGGTTTTACCCCAACAATGTTTTCATTAGTTTCGCTCACTCTCGAAATCAAGCATTTTACAGCAGGTTGGAGCAGCCTGTATCTCAGCACAGGAATAAGGTAGGGAAGAATTCTAAGGATCATTTTGACTGCCTCCAGAAGTTAGATCAGATGGCAAACTGGATTTGGTGCTAGGTCTTTCCCTTTAGGTTTTACCCCAACAATGTTTTCATTAGTTTCGCTCACTCTCGAAATCAAGCATTTTACAGCAGGTTGGAGCAGCCTGTATCTCAGCACAGGAATAAGGTAGGGAAGAATTCAAATACTCATTTTGACTGCCTCCAGAAGTTAGATCAGATGGCCAATGCAATTTGATGCTAGGTCTTTCCCTTTAGGTTTTACCCCAACAATGTTTTCATTAGTTTCGCTCACTCTCGAAATCAAGCATTTTACAGCAGGTTGGAGCAGCCTGTATCTCAGCACAGGAATAAGGTAGGGAAGAATTCTAAGGATCATTTTGACTGCCTCCAGAAGTTAGATCAGATGGCAAATTGGATTTGGTGCTAGGTCTTTCCCTTTAGGTTTTACCCCAACAATGTTTTCATTAGTTTCGCTCACTCTCGAAATCAAGCATTTTACAGCAGGTTGGAGCAGCCTGTATCTCAGCACAGGAATAAGGTAGGGAAGAATTCTAAGGATCATTTTGACTGCCTCCAGAAGTTAGATCAGATGGCCAATTGGATTTGGTGCTAGGTCTTTCCCTTTAGGTTTTACCCCAACAATGTTTTCATTAGTTTCGCTCACTCTCGAAATCAAGCATTTTACAGCAGGTTGGAGCAGCCTGTATCTCAGCACAGGAATAAGGTAGGGAAGAATTCTAAGGATCATTTTGACTGCCTCCAGAAGTTAGATCAGATGGCAAATTGGATTTGGTGCTAGGTCTTTCCCTTTAGGTTTTACCCCAACAATGTTTTCATTAGTTTCGCTCACTCTCGAAATCAAGCATTTTACAGCAGGTTGGAGCAGCCTGTATCTCAGCACAGGAATAAGGTAGGGAAGAATTCTAAGGATCATTTTGACTGCCTCCAGAAGTTAGATCAGATGGCAAATTGGATTTGGTGCTAGGTCTTTCCCTTTAGGTTTTACCCCAACAATGTTTTCATAAGTTTCGCTCACTCTCGAAATCAAGCATTTTACAGCAGGTTGGAGCAGCCTGTATCTCAGCACAGGAATAAGGTAGGGAAGAATTCTAAGGATCATTTTGACTGCCTCCAGAAGTTAGATCAGATGGCAAATTGGATTTGGTGCTAGGTCTTTCCCTTTAGGTTTTACCCCAACAATGTTTTCATTAGTTTCGCTCACTCTCGAAATCAAGCATTTTACAGCAGGTTGGAGCAGCCTGTATCTCAGCACAGGAATAAGGTAGGGAAGAATTCAAATACTCATTTTGACTGTCTCAAGAAGTTAGATCAGATGGCCAATGCAATTTGGTGCTAGGTCTTTCCCTTTAGGTTTTACCCTAACAATGTTTTCATTAGTTTCGCTCACTCTCAAAATCAAGCATTTTACAGCAGGTTGGAGCAGCCTGTATCTCAGCACAGGAATAAGGTAGGGAAGAATTCAAATACTCATTTTGACTGCCTCCAGAAGTTAGATCAGATGGCCAATGGAATTTGGTGCTAGGTCTTTCCCTTTAGGTTTTACCCCAACAATGTTTTCATTAGTTTCGCTCACTCTCGAAATCAAGCATTTTACAGCAGGTTGGAGCAGCCTGTATCTCAGCACAGGAATAAGGTAGGGAAGAATTCTAAGGATCATTTTGACTGCCTCCAGAAGTTAGATCAGATGGCCAATTGGATTTGGTGCTAGGTCTTTCCCTTTAGGTTTTACCCCAACAATGTTTTCATTAGTTTCGCTCACTCTCGAAATCAAGCATTTTACAGCAGGTTGGAGCAGCCTGTATCTCAGCACAGGAATAAGGTAGGGAAGAATTCTAAGGATCATTTTGACTGCCTCCAGAAGTTAGATCAGATGGCAAATTGGATTTGGTGCTAGGTCTTTCCCTTTAGGTTTTACCCCAACAATGTTTTCATTAGTTTCGCTCCCTCTCGAAATCAAGCATTTTACAGCAGGTTGGAGCAGCCTGTATCTCAGCACAGGAATAAGGTAGGGAAGAATTCTAAGGATCATTTTGACTGCCTCCAGAAGTTAGATCAGATGGCAAATTGGATTTGGTGCTAGGTCTTTCCCTTTAGGTTTTACCCCAACAATGTTTTCATAAGTTTCGCTCACTCTCGAAATCAAGCATTTTACAGCAGGTTGGAGCAGCCTGTATCTCAGCACAGGAATAAGGTAGGGAAGAATTCAAATACTCATTTTGACTGCCTCCAGAAGTTAGATCAGATGGCAAATTGGATTTGGTGCTAGGTCTTTCCCTTTAGGTTTTACCCCAACAATGTTTTCATTAGTTTCGCTCACTCTCGAAATCAAGCATTTTACAGCAGGTTGGAGCAGCCTGTATCTCAGCACAGGAATAAGGTAGGGAAGAATTCAAATACTCATTTTGACTGTCTCAAGAAGTTAGATCAGATGGCCAATGCAATTTGGTGCTAGGTCTTTCCCTTTAGGTTTTACCCTAACAATGTTTTCATTAGTTTCGCTCACTCTCAAAATCAAGCATTTTACAGCAGGTTGGAGCAGCCTGTATCTCAGCACAGGAATAAGGTAGGGAAGAATTCAAATACTCATTTTGACTGCCTCCAGAAGTTAGATCAGATGGCCAATGGAATTTGGTGCTAGGTCTTTCCCTTTAGGTTTTACCCCAACAATGTTTTCATTAGTTTCGCTCACTCTCGAAATCAAGCATTTTACAGCAGGTTGGAGCAGCCTGTATCTCAGCACAGGAATAAGGTAGGGAAGAATTCTAAGGATCATTTTGACTGCCTCCAGAAGTTAGATCAGATGGCAAATTGGATTTGGTGCTAGGTCTTTCCCTTTAGGTTTTACCCCAACAATGTTTTCATTAGTTTCGCTCACTCTCGAAATCAAGCATTTTACAGCAGGTTGGAGCAGCCTGTATCTCAGCACAGGAATAAGGTAGGGAAGAATTCTAAGGATCATTTTGACTGCCTCCAGAAGTTAGATCAGATGGCAAATTGGATTTGGTGCTAGGTCTTTCCCTTTAGGTTTTACCCCAACAATGTTTTCATTAGTTTCGCTCACTCTCGAAATCAAGCATTTTACAGCAGGTTGGAGCAGCCTGTATCTCAGCACAGGAATAAGGTACGGGAGAATTCAAATACTCATTTTGACTGCCTCCAGAAGTTAGATCAGATGTCAAATTGGATGTGGTGCTAGGTCTTTCCCTTTAGGTTTTACCCCAACAATGTTTTCATTAGTTTCGCTCACTCTCGAAATCAAGCATTTTACAGCAGGTTGGAGCAGCCTGTATCTCAGCACAGGAATAAGGTAGGGAAGAATTCTAAGGATCATTTTGACTGCCTCCAGAAGTTAGATCAGATGGCAAATTGGATTTGGTGCTAGGTCTTTCCCTTTAGGTTTTACCCCAACAATGTTTTCATTAGTTTCGCTCACTCTCGAAATCAAGCATTTTACAGCAGGTTGGAGCAGCCTGTATCTCAGCACAGGAATAAGGTAGGGAAGAATTCTAAGGATCATTTTGACTGCCTCCAGAAGTTAGATCAGATGGCAAATTGGATTTGGTGCTAGGTCTTTCCCTTTAGGTTTTACCCCAACAATGTTTTCATTAGTTTCGCTCACTCTCGAAATCAAGCATTTTACAGCAGGTTGGAGCAGCCTGTATCTCAGCACAGGAATAAGGTAGGGAAGAATTCTAAGGATCATTTTGACTGCCTCCAGAAGTTAGATCAGATGGCAAATTGGATTTGGTGCTAGGTCTTTCCCTTTAGGTTTTACCCCAACAATGTTTTCATTAGTTTCGCTCACTCTCGAAATCAAGCATTTTACAGCAGGTTGGAGCAGCCTGTATCTCAGCACAGGAATAAGGTACGGGAGAATTCAAATACTCATTTTGACTGCCTCCAGAAGTTAGATCAGATGGCAAATTGGATTTGGTGCTAGGTCTTTCCCTTTAGGTTTTACCCCAACAATGTTTTCATTAGTTTCGCTCACTCTCGAAATCAAGCATTTTACAGCAGGTTGGAGCAGCCTGTATCTCAGCACAGGAATAAGGTAGGGAAGAATTCAAATACTCATTTTGACTGCCTCCAGAAGTTAGATCAGATGGCAAATTGGATTTGGTGCTAGGTCTTTCCCTTTAGGTTTTACCCCAACAATGTTTTCATTAGTTTCGCTCACTCTCGAAATCAAGCATTTTACAGCAGGTTGGAGCAGCCTGTATCTCAGCACAGGAATAAGGTAGGGAAGAATTCTAAGGATCATTTTGACTGCCTCCAGAAGTTAGATCAGATGGCAAATTGGATTTGGTGCTAGGTCTTTCCCTTTAGGTTTTACCCCAACAATGTTTTCATTAGTTTCGCTCACTCTCGAAATCAAGCATTTTACAGCAGGTTGGAGCAGCCTGTATCTCAGCACAGGAATAAGGTAGGGAAGAATTCTAAGGATCATTTTGACTGCCTCCAGAAGTTAGATCAGATGGCAAATTGGATTTGGTGCTAGGTCTTTCCCTTTAGGTTTTACCCCAACAATGTTTTCATTAGTTTCGCTCACTCTCGAAATCAAGCATTTTACAGCAGGTTGGAGCAGCCTGTATCTCAGCACAGGAATAAGGTAGGGAAGAATTCTAAGGATCATTTTGACTGCCTCCAGAAGTTAGATCAGATGGCAAATTGGATTTGGTGCTAGGTCTTTCCCTTTAGGTTTTACCCCAACAATGTTTTCATTAGTTTCGCTCACTCT